>NC_034197.2:9832467-9844967 GCF_002021735.2 Oncorhynchus kisutch
TGTGGGGTTTGTGTTTGTGAACAGAGCCCCAGAACCAGCTGGCTGAAGGGACTCTTCTCTAGGTTCACGTCTCTGTAGGTGAGGGCTTTGCGGTGGTATGTGTGGGCATCGCTTCCTTTTAGGTGGTTGTAAAATCTTTACAGCTCTTTTCTGGATTTTGTTAACTAGCGGGTTTAGTCCTAATTCGGCTCTGCGTGCATTGTTTGGGGTTTTGCGTTGTGCACAGAATATATTTTTTTGCAGAATTCTGCATGCAGAGTCTCAATTGGGTGTTTGTCCCATTTTGTGAATTATTGGTTGGTGAGTTGACGCCAGACCTCACAGCCATAGAGGGCAATGGGTTCTATAACTGATTGAAGTATTTTGTTGCCAGCTCCTAATTGGGAGGTTAGAGTTTTCTGTTTGTTTGGATGGCGTAGAAGACCCGCCCTTGTCTCTCAGATCGTTCATAGCCTTGTGGAAATGACCTGTGGGGCTGATGTTTAGGCTGAGCTCGGGTATAGTTCTTTGTGTGCTGTATTTGATTTCCTGGCTACTGGACCTTTTTTGGAACATCACTGTTTTTGTCTTGCCGAGATTCACAGTCAGGGCCCAGGTCTGACGGAATCTGTGAAGTGCATCTAGGTCAGCGTTTCCCAAACTCAGTCCTCGGGACCTCAAGGGGTGCACTACACAGCTGATTCTAATGATCAAAGCTTCATAATTAGTTGGTTATTTGAATCAGCTGTGTAGTGCTAGGGCAAAAACCAAAACGGGCACCCCTCGGGGTCCCGAGGACTGAGTTTGGGAAAACATGAACTAGGTGCTACTGTAGGCCCTCCTTGGTTGGGGACAGAAGCACCAGATCATCTGCAAACAGTAGACATTTGATTTCTCAGTCCAGTAGTGTGAGGCCAGGTCTTGCAGACTGTTCTAGGGCAATTAATGGATATATACTGTATGTTGAAGAGGGTGGGGCTCAAGCTGCATCCCTGTCTCACCCAACGGCCCTGAGGAAAGGAATCTGTGTGTCTAAGTGCCAATTTTGACTGCACACTTGTTGTTTTACAATGTCATATGTTTTTCCCCAAACGCCGCTTTCCATCCATTTGTATAGCAGACCTTCATGGCAAATTGAGTCAAAAGCTTTTTTGAAATAAACAAAACATGAGAAGACTTTGCCTTTGTTTTGTTTGTCAGTAAGGGGATGCAGGTGTCTGCTGTACGGTATTTTGGTAAGAAGCCAATTTGTCATTTGCACAGGACATTGTTTTTACTGAGGAAATGTTGGAGTCTGGTGTTGATGATACTGCAGAGGATTTTCCAGAGATGGCTGTTGACACAGATTCCACTGTAATTATTAGGGTCAAATTGGTTGAGTTGTGAGAGTTGTGACCCATTTTTGTTGGTTGTTTTGTTGTAGTTGTGTCTAGGGGGGAATATTTGGGAGGGAATGCTGTCACCTCCAGGTAGGTGTTTGTCCTCTTGTGTGCTGAAAATGTTGGGTTCTTGTCCAGTTCTGGCATTTAGGTCACCACAGACTAGTGTTCGTGGGCCTGGAAATGATTGACCTCTCCCTCTAGGATGGAGAAGATGTCTTCAATAAAGTATGGGGATTCTAGTGGGGGATATAGGAAGCACACAGGAGAACATTTTTCTCTGTTGAGATCATTTCCTTTAGAATTTCTAGCCAAATGTAAAATGTTCATGTTTTGATTAATTTAATGGAGTGGGTTAAGTCTGATCCATACCAAATGAGCATACCCTCCTGAGTCTCTTCCCTGTGTTTGGTGGACGATACTATGAGCTCTCTGTAACCTAGAGGGCAACCAGTGGGTCCATCTCCTCTATACCATGTTTCTTGCAGGATGACCATTTCTGATTTCTTTGGTGAAGTCTGTGTTTCTCTCTTCTTTTTCAGTTTTTTCCTCCCCCCCTGTTTTTTTTCTTCCTTTTTTGCCTTCGCAGAAGCCCCTCCCTCCCTCCCTCCCCAGCACTCGGAGCAATTTAGCAAAACCACTGCTTAAACAAAGTCCATCTCAATCAGAACATCCTGGCACATTTGGCTCCACAACTTGTGGTGATTGAATTAGAACGAGCCAGCCAGGGAGAGAGGGGGGAGAAACTGAGAGAGAGGGGGGGGGGAGAAAAAGAAGAGGGGGTTTTAGGTGCGAGGAAGAGAAAGACGGGGAGAAAGATGGGTGAAAGTGAGTAGAAGAATACGGAAAATAATTTTTAAAAACAGGAAATAAAGAAAAAGAATGTGGTTTCGGCTGTAAGAATTCCGGCAGAGCGGGAGGAGAGCGGGAGGCAACGAAGAGAGAGAGAAAAATAGAGAGAGAAGGAGAAGGAGAGGTGGAAAGAGAAAGAAGGAAAATTAGGCAGAAAGAGTAATAGCTATAGTAATGTTTTTTGACAGAGCTGGGTTCGCAAAGGGTTCATGGTGACATCATGGGCGATTTTGAGGAAAGTATAGACAGGAGGGCCATTCACCTTTCATTGGACACATGTTAGGGAATAGGGTTATGTACACTGCTTGTGCTGGCACACATGCCTGCCGTTAACTGTGTGGAAAACTCTTCATTGCACCCCAAACACACACACGCACGAACGTACTCTCTCTCTCTCTCTCTCTCTCTCTCTCTCTCTCTCTCTCTTTCCCTCTCATCTCTTTCGTCCAGAATAAACCCCAAATAAACTCTGGATGTGCTTTTAGGCTCCTATACAAACAGACTTATTTGTTGTTGAAACATAGTAATCGTTGTAGTTGCCCAAAGCCTCCTTGCCTAACACGCACTATATTATTCTCCTAGCATCTAATTTTCCACTGAGTTGTATTCCTCTGTGTGCATATGGTTTTCCTTCGTGGCATTCGGAGTGTACATGTGTGCGTTTGGCCAGCAGGCTGAATGAATGAGCTCTTTCATTTCACAGGATGTGTATTTAACTTGGCAACTAAAAACGGACTATGCGTAAGTGAGTGAGTAGGTAAGTGTGTGTGTGTGTGTGTGTGTGTGTGTGTGGGCGTGCACGAGAGCGTGGCTGCCTTGTGCCCCCTACATGTCTCAGTGCGGCACCACACTTCACGACATCCATCTGAACGCAGGGAAATAGTGACCTCTTTATAGTGACCTCTTTATAGTGATCTCTTTATAGTGATCTCTTTAAAGACATCTCGTAGCTGATTAAAACCTGCCCACCAGCAGCAGCAGTAACAGCTCCCTCTATCACCTACCTTTTTTTACCTTGTGTGTGTTACTCATTACCAGTAAAGCACTGCCAGAGAGAGAGAGAGAGAACAGAAAGAATGAGGAAAAAGGGGAAGGAGAGACAGAAAGTGAGTGAGATGGAGAGAAGGAGAGAGATAGTAATTGAGAGAGGGAAGGGAGAGAAGAGAACAATCTCTCTTTCCCTGTCTCTCTCTCCTACTCAACCCCTCCCTCTCTCCTTGATTCCCTTCCCCAACCTCCCTCCCTCTGTCCCTCCCTCCTTCCTCTCCTATTTTCTCCTTCTCCTCTGCCAGCCAGCCCCAGGCTTATACACTTCTATGGTTTCTCAGAATGCAAATAAGTAGAAACAGACATACACTGGATTACAATATTTTCAGGAATATTTTAATCTTCAAAAAAATATACCCTCTCTACCAACAAGGAGTCATGGAGAGTCCATTCTATAGTACTGTGGCATGAAGCATTGTGTGCTGATTTACACAAGAAGTGCTGCTACTGAACCAAAACGGGTTCAATGGCTTGACTGCTGGCTTGTTGTCAGGGAATACTACTGTTTCAGAATTGATGATGCCAGCCAGGGGGTTATGATGTCACAGACGTGACCAAATGGGAATTGTAGTTCTCAAATAGTGAGGTGGCAGTTTGGTTGGCCTTTTTCCTAGTGCTGACCATGGAGAGAGCGAGGGAGCGGGGAGTTAGAGAGGGGCTGAGGGGCAAGAGAGAGATGGGAATGAGAGGGGGTGGGAGAGGGAAATAGAGGGGGGGGGGGGAGAGAGAGGGGGAGAGAGAGAGATGGGACTCTATCTTCATTATCCTCCACTCTGCAGTCTCCCAGACAGTCGCATCATAAATCTCCCACTGTAACACACTCCACTGACACTGAAACACAAACACTATTAACCCCTGAACTTCCCTGTAGCTGCAACTACTGACGAACACACACTAATACACACACACACACACACACACACTAATACACACACACACAGTTCAATACACAGGCACACTTACAATACCAGTGAAAAGTTTTAGAACACCTACTTATTCAAGGGTTTTTCTTTATTTGTACTATTTTCTACATTGTAGAATAATAGTGAAGACATCAAAACTATGAAATAGCACATATGGAATACTGTAGTAACCAAAAAAGTGTTAACCAAGACAAAATATATTTTATATTTGAGATTCTTCAAATAGCCACCCTTTGCCTTTAGGACAGCTTTGCACACTCTTGGCATTCTCTCAACCAGCTTCATGAGGTAGTCACCTGGAATGCCTTTCAATTAACAGATGTTTCTTCTTCTTCAGTTATTTGTGGAATTTCTTTCCTACTTAATGTGTTTGAGCCAATCAGTTGTGTTGTGACAAGGTAGGGGTGGTATACAGAAGATAGCCCTATTTGGTAAAAGACCAAGTCCATATTATGGCAAGAACAGCTCAAATAAGCAAAGAGAAACGACAGTCCATCATTACTTTAAGACATTAAGGTCAGCCAGTATGGAACATTTCAAGAACGTTGAAAGTTTCTTCAAGTGCAGTCCCAAAAATGATCAAGCACTATGATGAAACCGGCTCTCATGAGGACTTCCACTTTAATGGAAGTCCCAGAGTTACCTCTGCTGCAGAGGATAAGTTCATTAGTTACCAGGAGGTGTGATGCTGTGGGGGTGCTATGCTGTCTGTGAATTATTTAGAATTCAAGACACACTTAACCAGCATGGCTACCACAGCATTCTGCAGCGATACGCCATCCCATCTAGTTTGGGCTTAGTGGGACTACCATTTGTTTTCCAACAGAACAATGACCCAACACACCTCCAGGCTGTGTAAGGGCTATTTGACCAAGAAGGAGAGTGATACAACAGTAGCTAAGATGGGGAGAAGTCTGTCCATAATAAAGCGCTGCTCTGCCTTCTTGACAGCACTGTCAACAAGGCAGGTCCTACAGGCCCTAGTTTTGTCGCACCTGGACTACTGTTCAGTCATGTGGTCAGGTGCCACAAAAAAGGACTTAGGAAAATTGCAATTGGTTCAGAACAGGGCAGCACAGCTGGCCCTTGGATGTACACAGAGAGCTAATACTAATAATATGCATGTCAATCTCTCCTGGCTCAAAGTGGAGGCGAGATTGACTTCATCTCTGCTTGTATTTATGAGAGGTATTGACATGTTGCACCGAGCTGTCTGTCTAAACTACTGGCACACAGCTTGGACACCCATGCATACCCCACAAGACCTGCCACGAGGTCTCTTCACAGTCCCCAAGTTCAGAACAGACTATGGGAGGCGCACAGTAGTAAATAGAGCCATGACTACATGGAACTCTATTCCACATCAAGTAACTCACGCAAGCAGTAAAATTAGATGTCAAAAAACACTTAATGGAACAGCGGGGACTGTGAAGCAACACAAACATAGGCACAGACAGATGCATACACACACACACACGATAGCATACGCACTATGCACACACGTACACATGGATTTTGTACTGTATAGTACAGTTGAAGTCGGAAGTTTACATACACCTTAGCCAAATTCATTTAAACTCTGTTTTTCCATCATTCCTGACATTAAATTCAAGAAAGAATTCCCTGTCTTCGGTCAGTTAGGATCACCACTTTATTTTAAGAATGTGAAATGTCAGAATAATAGTAGAGAGAATGATTTATTTAAGCTTTTATTTATTT
Source organism: Oncorhynchus kisutch (assembly GCF_002021735.2). Taxonomy (NCBI): domain Eukaryota; kingdom Metazoa; phylum Chordata; class Actinopteri; order Salmoniformes; family Salmonidae; genus Oncorhynchus; species Oncorhynchus kisutch. The sequence goes on from NC_034197.2 coordinate 9,838,367, forward strand.
CATCACATTCCCAGAGGGTCAGAAGTTTACATACACTCAATTAGTATTTGTTAGCATTGCCTTTAAATTGTTTAACTTGGGTCAAACGTTTCGGGGTGCCTTCCACAAACTTTCCACAATAATTTGGTTGAATTTTGGCCCATTCCTCCTGACAGAGCTGGTGTAACTGAGTCAGGTTTGTAGGCCTCCTTGCTCGAACATGCTTTTTCAGTTCTGCCCACAAATGTTCTATAGGATTGAGGTCAGGGCTTTGTGATGGCCACTCCAATACCTAGACTTTGTTGTCCTTAAGCCATTTTGTATAACTTTGGAAGTATGCTTGGGGTCATTGTCCATTTGGAAGACCCATTTGCGACCAAGCTTTAAGTTCCCGACTGATGTCTTGAGATGTTGCTTCAATATATCCACATCATTTTCCTGCCTCGTGATGCCATCCATTTTGTGAAGTGCACCAGTCCCTCCTGCAGCAAAGCACCCCCACAACATGATGCTGCCACCCCCGTGCTTCACTGTTGGGATGGTATTCTTCAGCTTGCAAGCATCCCCCTTCTTCCTCCAAACATAATGATGGTCATTATGGCCCAACAGTTACGTTTTTGTTTCATCAGACCAGAAGACATTTCTCCAAAAAGTACGATCTTTGTCCCCATGTGCAGTTGCAAATCATAGTCTGGCTTTTTTTTGGCAGTTTAGGAGCATTGGCTTCTTCCTTGCTGAGCAGCCTTTCAGGTTATTTCGATATAGGACTCGTTTTACTGTGGATATAGATAATTTTGTACCGGTTTCCTCCACCATCTTCACAAGGTCCTTTGCTGTTGTTCTGGGATAGATTTGCACTTTTCACACCAAAGTACATTCATCTCTAGGAGACAGAATGCGTCTCCTTCCTCAGCGGTATGACAGCTGCGTGGTCCCATGGTGTTTATACTTGCATATGATTGTTTGTACAGAAGAACGTGGTACCTTCAGGCATTTGGAAATTGCTCCCAAGGATGAACCAGACTTGTGGAGGTCTACAATTTTTTTTCTGAGGTCTTGGCTGATTTCTTTTGATTTTCCCATGATGTTAAGCAAAGAGGCACTGAGTTTGAAGGTAGGCCTTGAAATACATCCACAGGTACACCTCCAATTGACTCAAATTATGTCAATTAGCCTATCAGAAGCTTCTAAAGCGATGACATAATTTTCTGGAATTTTCCAAGCTGTTTAAAGGCACAGTCAACTTAGTGTAGGTAAACTTCTGACCCACTGGAATTGTGATACAGTCTATTATAAGTGAAATAATCTGTCTGTAAACAATTGTTGGAAAAATGACTTATGTCATGCACAAAGGAGATGTCCTAACCGACTTAACAAGAAATTTGTGCAGTGGTTGAAAAACGAGTTTTAATGACTCCAACCTAAGTGTATGTAGTCTTCCGACTTCAATTGTATATGTGGTAGTGGTGGAGTAGGGCCCGAGGGCACACAGTCTGTGAATGTATTGTAATGTTTTTAAAATGGTATAAACTGCCTTAATTTTGCTGGACCCCAGGAAGAGAGTAGCTGTTGCCTTGGCAGCAGCTAATGATAGTAAACTCCAAATAACTTCACAGATCTTCATTGTAAAGGGTTTAAACACTGTTTCCCATGCTTGTTCAATGAACCATAAATAATTAATGAACATGCACCTGTGGAACGGTCGTTAAGACGCTAACCACTTACAGACGGTAGGCAATTAAGGTCACAGTTATGAAAACATAGGACACTAGAGAGGCCTTTCTTACTAACTCTGAAAAACACCAAAAGAAATATGCTCAGGGTTCCTGCTCATCTGCGTGAACATACCTTAGGCATGCTGCAAGGAGGCATGAGGATTGCAGATGTGGCCAGGGAAATAAATAGCTATGTCCGTACTATGAGATGCCTAAGACAGCGCTACAGAGAGACAGGACGGACAGCTAATCGTCCTCGTGGTGGCAGACCACATGTAACAACACCTGCACAGGAGCGGTACATCTGAATATCATACCTGTGGGACAGGTACAGGATGGCAACAACAACTGCCCGAGTTACACCAGGAACCCACAATCCCTCCATCAGTGCTCAGACTGTCCGCAATAGGCTGAGAGAGGCTGGGCTGAGGGCTTCTAGGCCTGTTGTAAGGCAGGTCCTCACCAAACATCACCGGCAACAACGTCACCTATGGGCACAAACCCACCGTCGCTAGACCAGACAGGACTGGCAAAAAGTGGTCTTCTCTGACGCGTCACGGTTTTGTCTCACCAGGGGTGATGGTCGGATTTGCGTTTATCGTCGAAGGAATGAGCGTTACACCAAGGCCTGTACTCTGGAGCGGGATCGATTTGGAGGTGGAGGGTCCGTCATGGTCTGGGGCACTGTGTCACAGCATCATCGGACTGAGCTTGTTGTCATTGCAGGCAATCTCAACGCTGTGCGTTACAGGGAAGATATCCTCCTCTCTGATGTGGTACCGTTCCTGCAGGCTCATCCTGACATGACCCTCCAGCATGACAATGCCACCAGCCATACTGCTCGTTCTGTGCATGATTTCCTGCAAGACAGGAATGTAAGTGTTCTGCCAGGGCCAGCGAAGAGCCCGGATCTCAATCCCATTGAGCACGTCTGGGACCTGTTGGATCGGAGGGTGAGGGCTAGGGCCATTCCCCCCAAAAATGTCCGGGAACTTGCAGGTGCCTTGGTGGAAGAGTGGGGTAACATCTCACAGCAATAACTGGCAAATCTGGTGCAGTCCATGAGGAGGAGATGCACTGCAGTACTTAATGCAGCTGGTGGACACACCAGATACTGACTGTTACGTTTGATTTCGCCCCCCCCCCCCAGGGACACATTATTCAATTTCTGCTAGACACATGTCTGTGGAACTGGTTCAGCTTATGTCTCAGTTGTTGAATCTTGTTATGCTCATATAGAAATATATGTTAAGTTTTTATGTTAAGTTTTCTGAAAATAAACGCAGTTGACAATGAGAGGACGTTCCTTTTTTTTGCTGAGTTGAAATACAAATGCAAATGGAGTGCTGCATCAGATGACCTGGCCTCCACAATCCCCCGACCTCAACCAAATTGAGATGGTTTGGGATAAGTCGGACCGCAGAGTGAAGGAAAAGCAGCCAACAAGTGCTCAGCATATGTGGGAGCTCCTTCAAGACTGTTGAAAAAGCATTCCAGGTGAAGCTGGTTGAGAGAATGCCAAGATGGTGCAAAGGCTATTTGAAGAATCTCAAGTCTAAAACATATTTTGATTTGTTTAATGTTTAACACTTGTGTGGTTACTACATGATTCCATATGTGTCATTTCATAGTTTTGATGTTTTCACTATTATTCTGCAATGTAGAAAATAGTACAAATGCAGAAGAACCCTTGTATGAGTAGGTGTTCTAAAACCTTTTGACCGGTACAGGCTTAATTCCATAAGAAAGCACCACATGGTCAGCGGAGGACATAGAGTGCACACCCACAAGCATGGCTTGAACATGCACATGTATACACACGTGTGCACACACCCTCACAAATCCATGAAAATTGGACATCTAGTACACTTCATAGTATCGGATATTATGATGTTGGCATGTTTTGTTACTCTATTTCGCATGTTAAGAAATCAGATAATTTGTGTAGAACGCATTCAGGGCTTCTGCTGACGTCTCCACTTCTTGAATCCTTATTAAACAACAAATCAAACCACATTTTATGTGTCACATGCAGCGTAAACAAGAGGTGTAGACTAACTGTGAAATGTTTACTTAGGGGCCCTTCCCAACAATGCCCCCATAAATATATATATAGAAAAAAAAATCATTATAACACAAGGATATAATAAATACACAATGAGTAATGATAACTTGGCTATATACACACGGGATACCAGTACCGAGTCGATGTGCAGGGGTACGAGGTAATGGAGGTAGATATGTACGTATAGGTAGGGATAAAGTGACTAGGCAACAGGATAGACAATGTAACAGTAGGGGCAGTGTATATGATGAGTCAAAAGAGTTAGTACATAGAAGGTCCATATAGATATTCCGGGTAGCTATTTGGTTTACTGTTTAGTAGTGTTATGGCTTGGGGGTAGAAGCTGTTCAGGGTCCTGTTGGTTCCAATTGTTGTGCGGTAGCAGAGAGAACAGTCTGTGACCTGGGGAGTCTGTGTTTCAGGGCCTTCCTCTGACACTGCCTGAAATAGAGGTCCTGGATGGCAGGCAGCTCGGCCCCCCTCACGCACTACCCTCTGTAACGCTTTGCGACCGGATGCCAAGCAGTTGCCCCCTTCTAAAAGTAAACGAAACGATGAACAGGGCAGGTTATGACGCTCTGGGCTGTGTGGCTTAGTGAAACCACTTCCTCTTGGGTTGGGTGCATGTAAGGATCTGATGCCAGCCTTGTAAAGTGTCTCTAACTGTCGGTTACTGTAAACATAAACAACACAGACGTAGTTTCTGCGTGATGGTATGTTTTACTGCATTCCTTGCTCTTTGGGTTTTAGACCGGGTATCAGTAAGGCACTTTGTGACGGCTGCTGGTGTTAAAAGGGCTTGGGGCTTGATTCATTGATTGATTGTATGCTGTGAAGAGAATCATTTCCACAGAGGACTGTGTCCAGTGGAAGCATCTGGGAGATAGCACCATGAACAGAAAGGGAACACAGGGACATAGAAAGGGCTTCGGATTGGTTCTAACGGCTTGATTTCGTTACGGAGACATATTGAGGTCAGGTTCATTTGAACACCAACATTCAATTACTATCAATGGGCCAGTAGAGGACACTCAGAAGGAAGGAACTAGCTGTATCAGGCTGCGTCTGAATTCCCTATATAGTGCACTACTTTTGACCACCCTGGACCACTTTATTCCCTATTTATAGTGAAAAGGGTGGCATTTCAGACACAGCCTTGATGTTTAGGAGGAGGACTTGGACAGCAGATGGATGCGATTGCTACATAGAGCGTCACGGCGGCGACTCGCTGCCATGCTGAAGCTGTAGAGACGACACATGGTGACGTGTGCTGGGTTCGTCTATTCCAGAGAGGATTTGTATATGTTGAGACATAGAGAGCTGTATTTCTGTTATGAAGAACTACCGAGCTTGTGCTAGATTCTAGAAGCCCCTGAGAGCCCTCTTCTGTGTTCTAGATGGGGCCAGAGACAATGCTGGTTAAGGTGCCCGTTGAGGTGTGTTTAAGGGTGTTTAAAGCCTGAGGGTTTTTGGGGTGCCTGCCTTTTCAAGCAAAACAATGTCAAATCACAACATGACATTTAGAAACCAACGGCACCAGGCTAAGGCACTGCAGGCATATACGCCCAGAACCACAAGAACTGCACAACAACCACAGATCTGAAACATACAATCTCATATGGTGAGAGCGAGAGAGAGGCACATTTATGGACACCCCGCCCAAACTACTGCTGCTGCCATCTTACTGGGGACTTCCCTACTGTGCTCCCGAGTGGTGCAGCGGTCTAAGGCACTGCATCTCAGTGCAAGAGGCATCACTACAGTCCCTGGTTCGAATCCAGGCTGTATCACATCCGGCCGGGATTGGGAGTCCCAAAGGGCAGTGCACAGTTGGCCCAGCGTCGTCTGGGTTTGGCCCGGGGTAGGTCGTCATTGTAAATAAGAATTTATTCTTAACGGACTTGCCTAGTTAAATAAAGGTTTAAACCCCCCCCAACCCACAGTTATGGGTTGAGAAAGTGGCTAAGTGGGTCAGACGTCTTGTAATGCATGCCTATGTGTTTGTGTACACGACATTGAGAAAACGTTGAATTTCAGCACATACAGCAACCTACATGCATGCTACATACAACTCAACCCCCCTCTTGGAGGTTTCCCTCAAATGAAGCATGGTTAGCGGACAGGTTGACGCCTGTATAGATACATAGTCAGCTATATTTGTATATCCGCTACGGGTTTAATACATTTCACACATACAAAAACACAAAGTAGGGAAAGTGTGAGTTCTAAAAAGAGAGGAGAGAAAATGGAGGGGGAGAAAATGAGAATAAGGGAGAGAGGGAGAGAATTAAAAACTGAACATTAAGCTTCAGGGGACTTTTTCTTCCCCCAGGGATTTTAAGGCTGGTGAAAAAAATGTGCTGTATATTTGCAGTGTTGGATCACGTGACAAAGGCTGGCTTTATGAATCAGGGAGCATGATTATTTCTCAGTGGAAGAGGCGGAGAGAGAGTGTTGAATAAGAGAGAGAGAAAGAGGACGGAGAGAGAGAGAGAGAGAGAGAGAGAGAGAAAAGGGGAGGGAGTGAGAGAGAGAGAGAGAGAGAGAGAGAGAGAGAGAGAGAAAAGGGGAGGGAGTGAGAGAGAAACTCATAGCTATCCTCTTTGCTGTCAAAAGAGACTGATGAACGTACACAAATCCCTCCTCTACTCTTTTTCCTCCATCTATCTGTCTGTTTGGACCAGCACTCCATCTATCTGTCTGTTTGGACCAGCACTCCATCTATCTGTCTGTTTGGACCAGCACTTCCATCTATCTGTCTGTTTGGACCAGCACGCCCATCTATCTGTCTGTTTGGACCAGCACGCCCATCTATCTGTCTGTTTGGACCAGCACTCCCATC
>NC_034197.2:9849967-9858203 GCF_002021735.2 Oncorhynchus kisutch
CAATAAGGGATCATAGCTTTCACCTGGATTCACCTGGTCAGTCTGTCATGGAAAGAGCAGGTGTTCCTAATGTTTTGTACACTCAGTGTATCATACTTGCTATATCTCAGACACTGTTTATGATGTGTTTTTTTTTAACAATTTGGATTTATTGTGCGAAGAAGACATAAATCATTTAGAACAATAGACAAGAGTAGGCAAGTCTCTAATGGAGAATAAATCAGAGGGGAGTCGTTGACGGTGCCAAGCTTTCATGTCCTGCGAACGTACTTGGTAGATATTGGCTGTGTTCACCTATCTGGAGGGCTGCGAAGTGAAGACATCCAAACTCCTTCTCTTTTGACATGCCTCCATTCTGCCCATTGAAGTTAAGATCCAACGAGCCTTTTGTCGAAGAGCTTTCTTTCTCTGTGGTAAAAGAAAAATGGCCCTAGTCAGGCTGAGTTCAGGGTGAATTGTAAAACAGTCTGATGTTTTTTCAACAACTTGTGTCAGAAAATTAAAAGCGGCTGAGGGTACACTAGCACTGTAGCATGGGAGAGTTTGGTTTCCTTGAATGACCCACGGAACAATGTGGTTTAAACACAGAGCTGGTGTCAAACAGTGGTATGTTACTACACAGACCACGGCATAGTTATCAAACGTATCAACTATTTCATTTGAACGGAAACGACACACGATAGTGAACAACTGAACACACCCGCGAATACACATAGATTCACCTGCAGTGGTTGGGTTTCTGTCTGCTGGGTAGAAACCAGTGGTTGGGTTTCTGTCTGCTGGGTAGACACCAGTGGTTGGGTTTCTGTCTGCTGGGTAGACACCAGTGGTTGGGTTTCTGTCTGCTGGGTAGAAACCAGTGGTTGGGTTTCTGTCTGCTGGGTAGACACCAGTGGTTGGGTTTCTGTCTGCTGGGTAGACACCAGTGGTTGGGTTTCTGTCTGCTAGGTAGACACCAGTGGTTGGGTTTCTGTCTGCTAGGTAGACACCAGTGGTTGGGTTTCTGTCTGCTGGGTAGAAACCAGTGGTTGGGTTTCTGTCTGCTGGGTAGACACCAGTGGTTGGGTTTCTGTCTGCTGGGTAGACACCAGTGGTTGGGTTTCTGTCTGCTGGGTAGACACCAGTGGTTGGGTTTCTGTCTGCTGGGTAGAAACCAGTGGTTGGGTTTCTGTCTGCTGGGTAGACACCAGTGGTTGGGTTTCTGTCTGCTGGGTAGAAACCAGTGGTTGGGTTTCTGTCTGCTGGGTAGAAACCAGTGGTTGGGTTTCTGTCTGCTGGGTAGACACCAGTGGTTGGGTTTCTGTCTGCAGGGTAGACACCAGTGGTTGGGTTTCTGTCTGCTGGGTAGAAACCAGTGGTTGGGTTTCTGTCTGCTGGGTAGACACCAGTGGTTGGGTTTCTGTCTGCTGGGTAGAAACCAGTGGTTGGGTTTCTGTCTGCTGGGTAGAAACCAGTGGTTGGGTTTCTGTCTGCTGGGTAGACACCAGTGGTTGGGTTTCTGTCTGCTGGGTAGAAACCAGTGGTTGGGTTTCTGTCTGCTGGGTAGACACCAGTGGTTGGGTTTCTGTCTGCTGGGTAGAAACCAGTGGTTGGGTTTCTGTCTGCTGGGTAGACACCAGTGGTTGGGTTTCTGTCTGCTGGGTAGACACCAGTGGTTGGGTTTCTGTCTGCTGGGTAGACACCAGTGGTTGGGTTTCTGTCTGCTGGGTAGAAACCAGTGGTTGGGTTTCTGTCTGCTGGGTAGACACCAGTGGTTGGGTTTCTGTCTGCTGGGTAGAAACCAGTGGTTGGGTTTCTGTCTGCTGGGTAGAAACCAGTGGTTGGGTTTCTGTCTGCTGGGTAGACACCAGTGGTTGGGTTTCTGTCTGCAGGGTAGACACCAGTGGTTGGGTTTCTGTCTGCTGGGTAGAAACCAGTGGTTGGGTTTCTGTCTGCTGGGTAGACACCAGTGGTTGGGTTTCTGTCTGCTGGGTAGAAACCAGTGGTTGGGTTTCTGTCTGCTGGGTAGAAACCAGTGGTTGGGTTTCTGTCTGCTGGGTAGAAACCAGTGGTTGGGTTTCTGTCTGCTGGGTAGAAACCAGTGGTTGGGTTTCTGTCTGCTGGGTAGAAACCAGTGGTTGGGTTTCTGTCTGCTGGGTAGACACCAGTGGTTGGGTTTCTGTCTGCTGGGTAGACACCAGTGGTTGGGTTTCTGTCTGCTAGGTAGACACCAGTGGTTGGGTTTCTGTCTGCTAGGTAGACACCAGTGGTTGGGTTTCTGTCTGCTGGGTAGAAACCAGTGGTTGGGTTTCTGTCTGCTGGGTAGACACCAGTGGTTGGGTTTCTGTCTGCTGGGTAGACACCAGTGGTTGGGTTTCTGTCTGCTGGGTAGACACCAGTGGTTGGGTTTCTGTCTGCTGGGTAGAAACCAGTGGTTGGGTTTCTGTCTGCTGGGTAGACACCAGTGGTTGGGTTTCTGTCTGCTGGGTAGAAACCAGTGGTTGGGTTTCTGTCTGCTGGGTAGAAACCAGTGGTTGGGTTTCTGTCTGCTGGGTAGACACCAGTGGTTGGGTTTCTGTCTGCAGGGTAGACACCAGTGGTTGGGTTTCTGTCTGCTGGGTAGAAACCAGTGGTTGGGTTTCTGTCTGCTGGGTAGACACCAGTGGTTGCGTTTCTGTCTGCTGGGTAGAAACCAGTGGTTGGGTTTCTGTCTGCTGGGTAGAAACCAGTGGTTGGGTTTCTGTCTGCTGGGTAGACACCAGTGGTTGGGTTTCTGTCTGCTGGGTAGAAACCAGTGGTTGGGTTTCTGTCTGCTGGGTAGACACCAGTGGTTGGGTTTCTGTCTGCTGGGTAGAAACCAGTGGTTGGGTTTCTGTCTGCTGGGTAGAAACCAGTGGTTGGGTTTCTGTCTGCTGGGTAGACACCAGTGGTTGGGTTTCTGTCTGCTGGGTAGACACCAGTGGTTGGGTTTCTGTCTGCTGGGTAGAAACCAGTGGTTGGGTTTCTGTCTGCAGGGTAGACACCAGTGGTTGGGTTTCTGTCTGCTGGGTAGAAACCAGTGGTTGGGTTTCTGTCTGCTGGGTAGACACCAGTGGTTGGGTTTCTGTCTGCTGGGTAGAAAACAGTGGTTGGGTTTCTGTCTGCTGGGTAGACACCAGTGGTTGGGTTTCTGTCTGCTGGGTAGACACCAGTGGTTGGGTTTCTGTCTGCTGGGTAGAAACCAGTGGTTGGGTTTCTGTCTGCTGGGTAGAAACCAGTGGTTGGGTTTCTGTCTGCTGGGTAGAAACCAGTGGTTGGGTTTCTGTCTGCTGGGTAGAAACCAGTGGTTGGGTTTCTGTCTGCTGGGTAGAAACCAGTGGTTGGGTTTCTGTCTGCTGGGTAGACACCAGTGGTTGGGTTTCTGTCTGCTGGGTAGAAACCAGTGGTTGGGTTTCTGTCTGCTGGGTAGACACCAGTGGTTGGGTTTCTGTCTGCTGGGTAGACACCAGTGGTTGGGTGTCTGTCTGCTAGGTAGACACCAGTGGTTGGGTTTCTGTCTGCTAGGTAGACACCAGTGGTTGGGTTTCTGTCTGCAGGGTAGACACCAGTGGTTGAGTTTCTGTCTGCTGGGTAGACACCAGTGGTTGGGTTTCTGTCTGCTGGGTAGACACCAGTGGTTGGGTTTCTGTCTGCTGGGTAGACACCAGTGGTTGGGTTTCTGTCTGCTGGGTAGAAACCAGTGGTTGGGTTTCTGTCTGCTGGGTAGACACCAGTGGTTGGGTTTCTGTCTGCTGGGTAGAAACCAGTGGTTGGGTTTCTGTCTGCTGGGTAGAAACCAGTGGTTGGGTTTCTGTCTGCTGGGTAGACACCAGTGGTTGGGTTTCTGTCTGCTGGGTAGAAACCAGTGGTTGGGTTTCTGTCTGCTGGGTAGACACCAGTGGTTGGGTTTCTGTCTGCTGGGTAGAAACCAGTGGTTGGGTTTCTGTCTGCTGGGTAGAAACCAGTGGTTGGGTTTCTGTCTGCTGGGTAGAAACCAGTGGTTGGGTTTCTGTCTGCTGGGTAGAAACCAGTGGTTGGGTTTCTGTCTGCTGGGTAGAAACCAGTGGTTGGGTTTCTGTCTGCTGGGTAGAAACCAGTGGTTGGGTTTCTGTCTGCTGGGTAGAAACCAGTGGTTGGGTTTCTGTCTGCTGGGTAGACACCAGTGGTTGGGTTTCTGTCTGCTAGGTAGAAACCAGTGGTTGGGTTGTGTGGTGCATTATCACTTCCTGAGATGCTGTGATTTATTTGTTATGTTTCACTGCAGCAGTCTGCGCCAGCGGGGTTCCAACGCATCGGTTAAGACACAATTGTTGTTTTGCTCACGGAGGATTTGATACCCTTTGTTTGACAGACACTCGATCTGTGGGAACAACTCTCTCTCTCTCTCGCTCTCTCTGTCCTGCTCTCACGTTCTCTCTTTTTTCCGTTTCTCTCTCTCTCTCTCTCCCCCTCTCTCTTTCTCACTCTCTCTCTCACACACTCACTCCCCTTCCGTCTCTCCTGAACCCAACACTCTTCACCAACCTAGAGTAACCCTCTCTCTCTCTCTTTCTTTCTCTCTCTCTTTCTCTCACCCTCACTCTCTCAGCTTAAATTGATTTAATTTCAAATGTGGCGTTTCTCTGGATTAGATCAATTGATTATGTTAAATCAAATCAGTCTCATTAAGTGTAATGTAGTGCTGAGAAGTATTTACAGTGTTTTTAGAAACAAAGTAAAGCTAACTAAAATGCTACGGTGGTGCACCTCCCAGGCTGGAAAGTCCCAGATCTGGTATTAATCCCACCCATAGTTGGCTGTGTAACCTTCTGTCTGTCTGTCTATCTGCTTGTCTGTCTGACTGCTGTATGCCCCCCAGCTTCTACCCTCCCTGCCTCACTCCCTGTCTCCCTCCCTCTATCCCTGCCCTGCCTGTCCCCGCTCTCTCCCTCTCTCCATCCCAGCCTCTCTCCCTGCCTCCTCTGTGCCCCCCAGGCACAGGGGAAGTGGGAAGGCCCTCTGTGCCCATTTGTGCCCGGGGCTGAGGGGGGTGGATGAGGTCACCCCGAATTCCCCATCTCCCCTTATAGCCTCAGACCGCCTCTCTGATCCATGCCAAACGGGCCTAGCCTACCACAGGACCTGGGCATAAGGCCCCGACATAAAAACACAAATGGCTGGTCTGTAAAAAGCAGCCCGGCTGATGTGACTCATTAAAAAACGCTGGCGCCAAGTCTTTTATTAATTCATTATTGTGTTTGGGGAAAGAGAGGGGAAGAGAGGGAAAGAGAGAAGGAGAGGGGAAGAGGGAAAGAGAGAAGGAGAGGGGAAGAGGGAAAGAGAGAGGAAGAGTGGAGAAGAGAGGGGAAGAGATAGGATGCGATAGGAAGAGAGGGGAAGAGTGGAGAAGAGAGGGGAAGAGATAGGAAGAGAGGGGAAGAGTGGAGAAGAGATGGGAAGAGAGGGGAAGAGTGGAGAAGAGATAGGACGAGAGGGGAAGAGATAGGAAGAGTGGAGAAGAGAGGGGAAGAGTGGAGAAGAGAGGGGAAGAGATAGGATGCGATAGGAAGAGAGGGGAAGAGTGGAGAAGAGAGGGGAAGAGATAGGAAGAGAGGGGAAGAGTGGAGAAGAGATGGGAAGAGAGGGGAAGAGTGGAGAAGAGATAGGACGAGAGGGGAAGAGAGGGGAAGAGATAGGAAGAGTGGAGAAGAGAGGGGAAGAGTGGAGAAGAGAGGGGAAGAGTGGAGAAGAGATAGGAAAGGAGGGGAAGAGTGGAGAAGAGAGGGGAAGAGAGGGGAAGAGAGGAGATTAGAGGGGAAGAGAGGGGAAGAGATAGCAGAAGAGTGGAGAAGAGAGGGGAAGAGTGGGGAAGAGAGTGGAGAAGAGAGGGGAAGAGAGGGGAAGAGTGGAGAAGAGTGGAGAAGAGAGGGGAAGAGATAGGAAGAGAGGGGAAGAGTGGAGAAGAGAGGGGAAGAGTGGAGAAGAGAGGGGAAGAGAGGGGACGAGTGGAGAAGAGAGGGGAAGAGTGGAGAAGAGAGGGGAAGAGATAGGAAGAGAGGGGAAGAGTGGAGAAGAGAGGGGAAGAGAGGGGAAGAGTGGAGGAGATAGGAAGAGTGGAGAAGAGAGGGGAAGAGTGGAGAAGAGAGGGGAAGAGTGTAGAAGAGAGGGGAAGAGTGGAGAAGAGAGGGGAAGAGTGGAGAAGAGAGGGGAAGAGTGGGGAAGAGTGGAGAAGAGAGGGGGAAGAGTGGAGAAGAGAGGGGAAGAGATAGGAAGAGAGGGGAAGAGTGGAGAAGAGAGGGGAAGAGAGTGAAAGAGAGGGGAAGAGAGGGGAAGAGAGAGGAAGAGAGGGGAAGAGTAGAGAAGAGAGGGGAAGAGTGGAGAAGAGAGGGGAAGAGAGGGAAAGAGAGGAAGAGAGAGAAAGAGAGGAAGAGAGGGGAAGAGAAGGAAAGTGAGAGGAAGAGAGAGAACGAGAGAAGGAGAGGGGAAGAGGGAAAGAGAGAGGAAGAGAGGGTAAGAGAGAGGAAGAGAGGGGAGAGAGGGGAAGAGTGGAGAAGAGGGGAAGAGTGGAGAAGAGAGGGGAAGAGATAGGAAGAGAGGAGAAGGGCGGGGAAGAGAGGGGAAGAGAGGGGAAGAGTGGAGAAGAGAGGGGAAGAGTGGAGAAGAGAGGGAAGAGAGGGGAAAGAGGGGAAGAGTGGAGAAGAGAGGAGAAGCGAGGGGAAGAGAGGGGAAGAGTGGAGAAGAGAGGGGAAGAGTGGAGAAGAGAGGAGAAGAGAAGGGAAGAGTCGAGAAGAGAGGGGAAGAGATAGGGGAAGAGTGGAGAAGAGTGGGGAAGAGTGGAGATTAGAGGGGAAGAGATAGGGGAAGAGTGGAGAAGAGTGGAGAAGAGAGGGGAAGAGAGTGGAGAAGAGAGGGGAAGAGAGGAGAAGAGAGGGGAAGAGATCGGAAGAGTGGAGAAGAGTGGAGAAGAGAGGGGAAGAGATAGGAAGATAGGGGAAGAGTGGAGAAGAGAGGGACGAGTGGAGAGAGAGGGGAAGAGTGTAGAAGAGAGGGGAAGAGTGGAGAAGAGAGGGGAAGAGTGGGGAAGAGTGGAGAAGAGAGGGGAAGAGTGGAGAAGAGAGGGGAAGAGATAGGAAGAGAGGGGAAGAGTGGAGAAGAGCGGGGAAGAGAGGGGAAGAGTGGAGAAGAGAGGGAAGAGTGGAGAAGAGAGGAAGAGAGGGGAAGAGTGGAGAAGAGAGGGAAAGAGATAGGAAGAGTGGAGAAGAGAGGGGAAGAGTGGAGAAGGGATAGGAAGAGTGAGAAGAGAGGGGAGAGTGGAGAAGAGAGGGAAGAGAGGGGAAGAGTGGAGGAGATAGGAAAAGTGGAGAAGAGAGGGAAGAGTGGAGAAGAGAGGGGAAGAGTGTAGAAGAGAGGGAAGAGTGGAGAAGAGAGGGGAAGAGTGGAGAAGAGAGGGAAGAGTGGGGAAGCGTGAGAAGAGAGGGGAAGAGTGGAGAAGAGAGGGGAAGAGAATTAGGAAGAGGAGGGGAAGAGTGGAGAAGAGCGGGGGAAGAGAGGGGAAGAGTGGAGAAGAAGAGGGAAGAGTGAAGAGAGGGAAGAAGGAAGAGTGAGGGAAGAGTGGGGAATGAGGAAGATGGGAGAAGGATGATAGAGAGGGGAGTGATGGAGTGAGAAGAGAGGGGAAGAGTGGAGAAGGGATATGGTAAGAGTGGAGAAAGAGAGGGGAAGAGTGGAGAAGAGCAGGGGAAGAGAGGGAGAAGAGAGGGGACGAGTGGAGAAGAGAGGGGAAGAGAGGGGAAGAGTGGAGAAGAGAGGGGAAGAGATAGGAAGAGAGGGAAGAGTGGAGAAGAGATGGGAAGAGAGGGGAGAGTGGAGACGAGATAGGATAGATAAGGGGAAGAGTGGAGACAGAGATGGGACGAGAAGGGGGAAGAGTGGAGAAGAGATAGGTAAGAGAGGGGAAGAGAATAGGAAGAGAGGGGGAGAGTGGAGAAGAGAGGGGAAGAAGTGGAGAGAGAATAGGAAGAGAGAGGAAGAGTGGAGAAGAGAGGGGAAGAGAGGGGAAGAGTGGAGAAGAGAGTGGGGAACGAGAGGAGATTAGAAGGGGGAAGAGGGGAAGAGATAAAGCAGAAGAGTGGAGAAGAAGAGGGGACAGTTTGAGAAGAGAGGGGAAGAGAGTGGAGAAGAGATGGAGAAGAGAGGGGAAGAGAGTGGAGAAGAGATGGGAAGAGAGGGGAAGAGTGGAGAAGAGTGGAGAAGAGAGGGG
>NC_034197.2:9858303-9873303 GCF_002021735.2 Oncorhynchus kisutch
GAGGTGAAGAGAGGAAGAGAGGGAAGAGAGAGTAAGAGGGAACGAGAGAGATTAAGAGGTAGAAAGAGAGGTGAAGAGAGGAAGAGAGGGAAGAGAGGGAAAGAGAGAGATTAAGAGGTAGAAAGAGAGGTGAAAAGAGGAAGGAAGAGGGAAAAGAGAGAGAAGCCGAGGGTAAGAGAGGGGAAAGAAATAGGGAAGAAGGGAAAGAGAGGGGAGAAGGATCCATGTTCAGCGGTTTGCCTCTTCTAAAATGTACACTCTGGTCTTGTGGGGTTTTATGCTCCTTTTACACTTTGTATTATTTTATTTATTTTATTCCCTCTCTTTCTAATATTCCCTCTCTTTCTAATATTCCCTCTCTAATATTTCCCTCTCTTTTCTAATATTCCCTCCTTCTTTCTTTATTCCCTCTTTCTTTCAATATTCCCTCTCTCTTTCTAATATTCCCTCTCTTTCTAATATTCCCTCTCTTTCTCATATTCCCTCTCTCTTTCTAATATTCCCTCTTTCTAATATTCCCTCTCTTTCTAATATTCCCTCTCTTTCTCATATTCCCTCTCTCTTTCTAATATTCCCTCTTTCTAATATTCCCCCTCTTTCTAATATTCCCTCTCTTTCTAATATTCCCTCTTTCTTTTATTCCCTCTCTTTCTAATATTCCCTCTTTCTTTTATTCCCTCTCTTTTCTAATATTCCATCTTTCTTTTATTCCCTCTCTCTTTCTAATATTCCCTCTCTCTTTCTAATATTCCCTCTCTCTTTCTAATATTCCTTCTTTCTTTCTAATATTCCCTCTCTCTTTCTTTTATTCCCTCTTTCTTTCTAATATTCCCTCTCTCTTTCTAATATTCCCTCACTCTTTCTAATATTCCCTCTCTCTTTCTTTATTCCCTCTCTCTTTCTAATATTCCCTCTTTCTTTCTTTTATTCCCTCTCTCTTTCTTTTATTCCCTCACTCTTCCTTTTATTCCCTCTCTCTTTCTAATATTCCCTCTTTCTTTCTTTTATTCCCTCTTTCTTTCTTTTATTCCCTCTCTCTTTCTAATATTCCCTCTCTCTTTCTAATATTCCCTCTCTCTTTCTAATATTCCCTCTTTCTTTCTAATATTCTCTCTTTCTTTCTTTTATTCCCTCTCTCTTTCTTTTATTCCCTCACTCTTCCTTTTATTCCCTCTCTCTTTCTAATATTCCCTCTTTCTTTCTTTTATTCCCTCTCTCTTTCTTTTATTCCCTCTCTCTTTCTTTTATTCCCTCTCTCTTTCTAATATTCCCTCTCTCTTTCTAATATTCCCTCTTTCTTTCTTTTATTCCCTCTCTCTTTCTTTTATTCCCTCACTCTTCCTTTTATTCCCTCTCTCTTTCTAATATTCCCTCTTTCTTTCTTTTATTCCCTCTTTCTTTCTTTTATTCCCTCTCTTCTTTCTAATATTCCCTCTCTCTTTCTAATATTCCCTCTCTCTTTCTAATATTCCCTCTTTCTTTCTAATATTCCCTCTTTCTTTCTTTTATTCCCTCTCTCTTTCTTTTATTCCCTCACTCTTCCTTTTATTCCCTCTCTCTTTCTAATATTCCCTCTTTCTTTCTTTTATTCCCTCTCTCTTTCTTTTATTCCCTCTCTCTTTCTTTTATTCCCTCTCTCTTTCTAATATTCCCTCTCTCTTTCTAATATTCCCTCTCTCTTTCTTTTATTCCCTCTCTTTCTTTTATTCCCTCTCTCTTTCTAATATTCCCTCTCTCTTTCTAATATTCCCTCTTTCTTTCTTTTATTCCCTCTCTCTTTCTTTTATTCCCTCACTCTTCCTTTTATTCCCTCTCTCTTTCTAATATTCCCTCTTTCTTTCTTTTATTCCCTCTTTCTTTCTTTTATTCCCTCTCTCTTTCTAATATTCCCTCTCTCTTTCTAATATTCCCTCTCTTTCTAATATCCCTCTTCTTTCTAATATTCCCTCTTCTCTTTCTTTTTATTCCCTCTCTCTTTCTTTTATTCCCTCACTCTTCCTTTTATTCCCTCTCTCTTTCTAATATTCCCTCTTTCTTTCTTTTATTCCCTCTTTCTTTCTTTATTCCCTCACTCTTTCTAATATTCACCCTCTTTCTCCCCAGCCCACGAGTAGGTCTGCTGCCTTCTGTTTGGTGACAGGCAAGCTTTGAGATATGTGTGAATCACTGTTTGACTGTGTTTTCCTAGGTAGGGTAGGGATAAGGTAGGTTAGGTTCCTCACATCAGACTCACAAATGGAACTCTATTCCCTATGTAGTGCACCAGGGGGCTCATAGGGCTCTGGTCAAAAGTGCACTATAGAGTTGTAAACGGCTTTCATCAGAAGAAGAGGAATCATCGGACCAAAATGCAGCAGGGTAACGTGTTCATCTTTAATAAGAGCTGAATAAACGAAACAACAAACAGGAACACCCAAACAGTCCTGCAAGGTGAAATAACACTAAACAGAAATGAACTACCCACAAACTAAGATGGCAACACAGGCTACCTAAGTATGATTCCCAATCAGAGACCACGAAAGACAGCTGTCCCTGATTGAGAACCATACCCGGCCTAAACATAGAAATACAAAAACCTAGACGTACAAACATAGAATGCCCACCCAAATCACACCCTGACCAAACAAAAATAGAGTATGACATCCTGACATGTAAATACCACTACATTAGCGCTGCACTTTATTTTTGGGGGGCATACCCAAAATGCCTACTATTTTACAATGCAGGTACGGGTATTCGGACACGGTCTCTGTCTCATGGATGAATTGATGTGGTGATGTTTCTGTCCCCCTCCAGACATCCCCTGGGAATATGTGTAGCACATGCCTGGCCCTGGCGTGTGTGCGTGTGTGCGTGTGTGTGTGTGTGTGTGTTAGTCCTGTAATAATCCTCCATCTCCCCTTTCTCCTCTCCCAGCTCTGATGGTTTACACACACATACATTGGCATTATGGGCCGAGTTCATGAGGCAGATAACGAAACAGGGAGATAACCCCCCCCCCCCCCCCCCCCCCCCCCCCCCCCCCACACACACACACACACACACACACACACACACACACTCACACTCACACATATTAATATGGGTCTGTGTTTGTAAGGAGTTTTTGTTTTTTCCAGCCTGAACCTCTTCCCTCATTAGGCACACTGTGAAATATTTAGTGATGTTGTAGTGGGTTGGCCACACTGAACATTTGCATATGGGTCATGGTAATGGTTGTACAGAGGACAGTGGAGAGGGAGAGGACCAGGTAGTGTTATAGAGGAAGGAGGTGACTTGGTGGGTTAGGTTGGGTGTAGGGGAGGGAAGGCTGGTAGTTTTAGGAGGAAGAAGGGTTAGGGGAGTGACAAGGGCATGGTCATTGGGGTTTGAGTTGTTGGTTAAGAGTTGCGTCGAGATAGTTTTTTTGAGAAACGGACTGGAAGAGAGAGATCGAGAGGGAGGCAGAGAGAGAGAGAGAGAGATGAAGAAAGGGAGAGAGAGATTGCAGTTGGAGGCTGTGTTGGCAGTATGGGGTTGGTGCCTATAGTCTGTGGGGCTGTTTCTGCTGCTCCTTCCTGAAACGTGGCCACCCAAACCTGCCTGCCACCCTGCCTCCCTCCCTCCCTTCCTCCCTGCCTGCCTGCCTGCCACCCTGCCCCCCCCTGCCTGCTAGCTCCCCCTCTCCCTTCCTCCCTGCTCTGCCTACCTGCTCCATCTCTACCTCCCTGCTCTGCCTGCCTGTCTGCTCCCTCCCTGCTCTGCCTGCTGGCTATCTCTCCCTCCCTCCTTGCTCTGCCTGCTCCCTCTCTCCCTCCCTCCCTGCTCTGCCTGACTGATCCCTCTCTCCCTCCCTCCCTGCTCTGCCTGCTTGCTCCCTCCCTCTTCTCCCTGCTCTGTCTGTCTGCTCCCTCCTTCCCTGCTCTGCCTGCCTGCTGCCTCTCTCTCTCTCTCCCTCTCTCCTTGCTCTACCTGCTCCCTGCTCTGCCTGACTGATCCCTCTCTTCCTCCCTCCCTGCTCTGCTGCTCCCTCCCTCCCTCCCTGCCTCCCTCCCTCCTTCCCTCCCTCCCTTCCTCCCTGGCTCCTTCCCTCCATCCCTCCCTCCCTGCCTCCCTCCCTACTTGCCTCCCTCCCTGCCTCCCTGGCTCCTTCCCTCCCTCCCTGCCTCCCTGGCTCTGCTCTGGGTTCACATGTGGAACAGTTTACTGTAATGGAACTCTAACTTAGTGGTGGTTTGAAGCTGCCTGCAGCAGTAGAGTATAATTAACTGGCTCTGGTGAAAGAGAAAGAGCCAGAAAGAAAGAGAGGAAGGGAGAGAGAAGAGAGGGAGATCAGTGGAAAGGGGGATGTGTGTGTTTTTGCACATGTGTGTAGTGTGTGGAGTTCAAGAGTGCCTCTGTGTTGTTTTTGTTATATGTGTGTGTAACTTTGATGTGAGTATGGAAAATAGTTATGTTTCCTGGGCAGGCAGCCACCCCTTAGTGCCGCCCAGTGCCCATACTCTGTCACTGTGCCCATACTCTGCCTCTCTCACTCTCAGCTAGTTCAGCATTTCAGCTAGTTCAGCATTTCAACTAGTTCAGCTAGTTCAGCAGCTCAGTTAGTTCAGCAGTTCAGCTAGTTCAGCAGTTCAGCTAGTTCAGCAGTTCAGCTAATTCAGCAGTTCAGCATTTCAGCTAGTTCAGCCAGTTCAGCAGCTCAGCTAATTCAGCAGTTCAGCCAGTTCAGCAGCTCAGCTAATTCAGCAGTTCAGCCAGTTCAGCAGTTCAGCCAGTTCAGCAGCTCAGCTAGTTCAGCAGTTCAGCTAGTTCAGCTAATTCAGCTAGTTCAGCAGTTCAGCTAGTCCAGTAGTTCAGCTAGTTCAGCAGTTCAGCTAGTCAGCAGTTCAGCAGTTCAGCTAGTTCAGCAGTTCAGATAGTTCAGCAGCTCAGCTAGTTCAGCCAGTTCAGCAGTTCAGCTAGTTCAACAGTTAAGCTAGTCCAGTAGTTCAGCTAATTCAGCTAGTTCAGCAGTTCAGCAGTTCAGCTAGTTCAGCAGTTCAGTTAGTTCAGCTAGTTCACTAGTTCAGCGGCTCAGCTAGGTCAGCAGTTCAGCAGCTCAGCTAATTCAGCAGTTCAGCATTTCAGCTAGTTCAGCAGTTCAGCATTTCAGCTAGTTCAGCAGTTCAGCTAGTTCAGCAGTTCAGTTAGTTCAGCAGTTCAGCTAGTTCAGCAGTTCAGCTAGTTCAGCATGTTCAGCCAGTTCAGCAGCTCAGCTAATTCAGCAGTTCAGCCAGTTCAGCTAGTTCAGCAGTTCAGCAGTTCAGCTAGTTCAGTAGTTCAGCTAGTTCAGCTAATTCAGCAGTTCAGCCAGTTCTGCAGTTCAGCCAGTTCAGCAGCTCAGCTAGTTCAGCAGTTCAGCTAGTTCAGCTAATTCAGCTAGTTCAGCAGCTCAGCTAGTTCAGCCAGTTCAGCAGTTCAGCTAGTTCAACAGTTAAGCTAGTCCAGTAGTTCAGCTAATTCAGCTAGTTCAGCAGTTCAGCTAGTCAGCAGTTCAGCTAGTTCAGCTAGTTCAGCAGTTCAGTTAGTTCAGCAGTTCAGTTAGTTCAGCTAGTTCACTAGTTCAGCAGCTCAGCTAGTTCAGCAGCTCAGCTAATTCAGCAGTTCAGCCAGTTCAGCTAGTTCAGCTAGTTCAGCTAATTCAGCAGTTCAGCTAGTTCTGCAGTTCAGCAGTTCAGCAGTTCTGCAGTTCAGCAGTTCAGCCAGTTTAGCAAGTTTAGCCAATTCAGCAGTTTAGCTAGTTCAGCCAGTTTAGCCAGTTCAGCCAGTTTAGCCAGTTCAGCAGTCCAGCAGTTCAGCTAGTTCAGCCAGTTTAGCCAGTTCAGGAGTTCAGCCAGTTTAGCCAGTTCAGCAGTTCAGCCAGTCCAGCAGTTCAGCCAGTCCAGCCAGTCCAGCAGTTCAGCCAGTTTAGCCTGTTCAGCAGTTCAGATAGTTCAGTTAGTTCTGCAGTTCAGCGGTTCAGCCAGTTCAGCATTTCAGTTAGTTCTGCAGTTCAGCCAGTTCAGCAGTTCAGCCTCAGATCTTTCTTTTTTCCCTCTTTGCTTATTCCCAGAATTCCAAGATTCTTCCTCAGTCTCTGTTCCCCCTGATTCACAAACCACGGCCGTTCCAGATAGCAGCCCTGGCTGATTTCCTTGGCTCTGCTGTTTCTCCAAACCACATTTCAAAAACAAGCAGCTGACACCACCCACTCATAAAACCTCTCTGGGGGGGGGGGGGGGGGGGGGGGGACAGAGATTTGAATGGGACGCGCACGGCGCTGGGCTCAGAGTTAGAGCTAGAGACAGCCAACAGCCGTGTGCTTTTCCAGCGACAAGCTGTGTCTACAGTGCTTATGTGCTTCACCTTACCTGGGACTGAGGACAAGTGGGCAATCATGCTGGACTGGTGTTAGCCTAGATGGGTACATTGGGCTGTCTGAAGCAAAAGAGAGATGGAGAGAGTTAGAAATGGAGGTAAAGGAACATGATGGCACTGCGTTTATGGTCTAGACTTCTGGGCTGCCATTCATGAAAACATCAAATGTATTATTAGTGACAATATTCCATTTTCTCCCAGCCTGTATATTCTGGACAGTGGTGGGAAAAGTACTGAATTGTCATGCATGAGTTGAAGTGCAAAGTCAAGTAAATGCTATAAATCAAATTCCTTATGCTAAGCTAACCGTGGTGAATGTATGGTTGAATGGTCCTCCCGACTGGGTACTTTAGCAGCATACAAGAAACGTTCTTTCCGACGTATTCGGGGGTAAAAAAGAATCTTGATCAGGTCAGTGGTTCGTGAGATCTCTGTGAAAAGGGTGTTACGTTTAAGCCATAAGCCAAACTCTCAATGTGGTCTATACTTTTGGACAGTGTATTGCTCCCATTCTCTCTGCCAGTGTGATGGATTTGATTTGAATGTAGTCCTGTTTTCTGTGGGTTTTTGTTGGTTGGCATCTTTTTTATTATTATTATTTTTGTTATTGCTTTTTTCGTAGGGTCCTACTACTTTGTATTTGCTGTATTCTGTTGTTTCTATATATATATATATATATATATATATGTGTATAAATACAAAAAAATGACAATAAAATGTTGGTCAAAAAAAAGAAATGGAGGTATAGGCATCAGCAGTTAGGCGGGCAACCATTGTTCCTCTCTGTCTTTCTTCCTCTCTCTCTCTCCCTCTCTCCCTCTCTCTCTCTCTTTCCATTTCTCATGTGTTGGATCCCGTGTCTGGGCCTTTGGTCCTAGGGGATCGAGGCAGAGAGAAAGGCACAGGAGACAGAAAGGCAGGCTGCTGTGCGGGCTAGAGCCAGGGGACCAGGCAGCAGAGAGGCAGAAAGAGAGAGATACAGAGAGGCAGAGAGGCAGAGCGAGAGAGAGAGAGAGAGAGAGAGGTTGAGAGTTGTGAGACAGAGAGGCAGGCTGCTGTGCGGGCTAGAGCCAGGGGACCAGGCAGCAGAGAGGCAGAAAGAGAGAGATACAGAGAGGCAGAGAGGCAGAGCGAGAGAGAGAGAGAGAGAGGTGGAGAGTTGTGAGACAGAGAGGCAGGCTGCTGTGCGGGCTAGAGCCAGGGGACCAGGCAGCAGAGAGGCAGAAAGAGAGAGATACAGAGAGGCAGAGAGGCAGAGCGAGAGAGAGAGAGGTTGAGAGTTGTGAGACAGAGAGGCAGGCTGCTGTGCTGGGTTGGCAGCATGAACAGAGAGCCTCTTTATTGTGGAGTTCTGCTGATTTAAATCATATGGCATAGCCTGGAATCACTGCAAAAGTCTGGAAGCCTTTCAAAACTGCTGAAACAAGAGCTCCTTCACCCTCCCTCCCTCCTTCTCTCCCGCTAACTTTTTTCAAACAACTCTCTTATTTTCTTTTCCTTTCCTCACCCCCAGTTTTCATGCTTTTCCTTCTTCTACTCGCTTTTTGACTCTCACAGTCTCTCACATATCCCCCCCCCCCCACACACACCTCAACGTTTTCAACATAACCTGTGTTCACTATTGTTTTGATGTTTGCACATGCCTCTGAGATGACTGTTTTGCAAATAAACTATTCATTGTTGCAGATCAGTCCTCAGAGTTTACGTATGTTGAACTGTGCTTGTAGAAAACAAAGTACATTTACATTCGATTTTAACATTACATCATGTGACAATATTGTAAAAAGTAGTTATTATCAATTTTGTAGAACAAAATAAAAATAGTATGTTTTTTTTGTGTCTTCTTCTGATAGGTGCATTCGCATGATCATTCCTAAGAGCAGAAGACCAGAAATCTCCTCGGCCAACCAGAACCTTAGGTCCTCATCCAGCCCAGCGCCCTGATAGGCTACCGGTGGAAGAAGTGGAATTCCCAGTTGGCATTCCCAATTTTCCTGTCCTCTACCAGGTGGTGTGTGATATTCCCTAGCCCAACGGCCTGAAAGAGGGTCTGTCTTGGATACCACAGGCCTTCTGGGTACTCCTCTCCTCTCCATTACCATGGCTACCAACAGGGAACGGCAGGTGGGTCAGGTGGGTCACATGACAGGTTTCCCACCTGCTGTCTACCCATTTGCCTTCAACTCCATGCGGAACCACTCCTCCTTTGACCTGCTGGCCAATAGCAGCCTGTTTGGGAGATTCAGCACCGACCTCCCTAAAGAGATGGCTGCACTGTGTAAGTGAAGTTACTCAAACATATTGTGTGTGCATGTACATGTGTGTGCCTGTGTGTGTGTGGGGGGGGGGGGGGGGCTGTTGTAGATGATTAGGTGGTGACACAGTCAGAGAGTCCTGGAAGTCAAACCGTCTTCCTTCCCACAAGTCTCAAATAAGAGAGGTGATGTCATCAAATATTGGAAAATGCTCATAAGAGGCTGTGTCTGCTGCCATTCTGAAACTGCAGGTATATATGTGGCCACAGGGGGTGCTGTTGTATATCGGCGGAGACTGAAAGGGAAAAAAAGGGAGGAGAGAAGAGAAAGAGACATTTGTTAGTGATTTATAGCTTTTCTCTGCAGTGGAACACCTTGAACAATTTGAAATGGTGAACGGCACAATATAAAGACGTCCATTTAAAACCACTCAAATGTGCCTATGGCGTTTCTAAGGGTTATAGCTTTTAACGTCAACGCAAAACATATAAGTAAAGAAGTAAACATTGCCCTCAAAGGTTTCAAAAGCATAAAGACATTTCAAATGTTGTATTAAACAGTGTTTAACCATGTGCACATAGTTGTAGTATGCATACTAGGGGAAACTAAGTAAACCGATAAATATTGGTTGTATTTACAATGTTTGTGCAACGGATCACAAATCTTGCTACTGTAATTCCACATTGCGGCATTTCGCCTAACAGATATGGGAGTTTATCAAAGTTTTATTTGTTTTCAAATTCTATGTGGGTCTGTGTGTTCTGTGGGAAATATGTATCTCTAATATGGTCATACCTTTGGCAAGTGCAGCTCAGTTTCCACCACATTTCTCTAGCCAGGTCTGCCTTCGGCGGCCATTCTCAATAGCAAGGCTATGTTCACAGAGTCTGTACATAGTCAAAGATGTCCTTCATTTTGGGTCAGTCACGGTGGTCAGGTATTCTGCTACTGTGTACTCTCTGTTTAGGGCCAGATAGTATTCCAGTTTGCTCAGTTATTTGGTTGATTCTTTCCAGTGTGCCAAATAGCTATCTTTTTGTTTTCTCATAATTTGGTTGGATCTAATTGTGTTGCTCTCCTGGGGCTCTGTTGGGTCTGTTTGTGAACAGAGCCCCAGAACCAGCTGGCTGAAGGGGACTCTTTTGTAGGTTCATCTCTCTATAGGTCAGGGCTTTATTTCTAAAAAATAAAAAATGTAAAAGTGGTGCGTGCATATGTATTCACCCCCTTTTCCTATGAAGCCCCTAAATAAGATCTGGTGCAACCAATTACCTTCAGAAGTCACAGAATTAGTTAAATAAAGTCCACCTGTGTGCAAGCTAAGTGTCACATAATCTGTCACATGATCTCAGTATTATATACACCTGTTCTGAAAGGCCCCAGAGTCTGCAACACCACTAAGCAAGGGGCACCACCGAGCAAGAGGCACCATGAAGATCAAGGAGCTCTCTAAACAGGTCAGGGACAAAGTTGTGGAGAAGTACAGATCAGGGTTGGGTTATAAAAAAATATCAGAAACTTTGAACATCCCACGGAGCACCATTAACCTCTCTGGGATATGTGGGACGCTAGCGTCCCACCTGGCCAAAAGCCAGGGGAAATGCAGAGCGCCAAATTCAAATAAATTACTATAAAAATCATGGCATGCATTTCATCCGGACGTGAAAATACTGCCCCCTGTCACCAAGAAGTTAAATCCATTATTTAAAAAATGGAAAGAATATGGCACCACAACAAACCTGCCAAGAGAGGGCCGCCCACCAAAACTCACGGACCAGGCAAGGAGGGCATTAACCAGAGAGGCAACAAAGATACTAAAGATAACCCTGAAGGAGCTGCAAAGCTCCACAGTGGAGATTGGAGTATCTGTCCATAGGACCACTTTAAGCCGTACACTCCACAGAGTTGGGCTTTACGGAATAGTGACCAGAAAAAGGCCATTGCTTAATTAAAGAAAAAAAAGCAACCACGTTTGGTGTTCACCAAAAGGCATGTGGGAGACTTCCCAAGCATATGGAAGAAGGTACTCTGGTCAGATGAGACTAAAATTTAGCTTTTTGGCCATCAAGGAAAAAGCTATGTCTGGTGCAAACACAACACCTCTTATCCCCCTGAGAACACCATCCCCACCATGCATCCCCACCATCCCCACACCATGCCGTGGGGATGTTTTTCATCGGCAGGGACTGGGAAACTGGTCAGAATTGAAGGAACGATGGATGGTGCTAAATACAAAGACATTCTTGAGGGAAACCCGTTTCAGTCTTCCAGAGATTTGAGACTGGGATGGAGGTTCACCTTCCAGCAGGACAATGACCCTAAGCATACTGCTAAAGCAACACTCGAGTGGTTTAAGGGGAAACATTTAAATGTCTTGGAATGGCCTAATCAAAGCCCAGACCTCAATCCAATTGAGAATCTCTGGTATGACTTAAACACTGCTGAACACCAGTGGAACCCATCCAACTTGAAGGAGCTGGAGCAGTTTTGCCTTGAAGAATGGGAAAAAATCCCAGTGGCTAGATGTGCCAAGCTTATAGAGACATACCCCAAGAGGCTTGCAGCTGTAATTGCTGCAAAAGGTGGTTCTACAAAGTATTGACTTTGAGGAGGTGAATAGTTATGAACGCTCAAGTTTTCTGTTTTTTTATCTTATTCCTTTTTTTGTTTCACAATAAATAAATAAAATTTGCATCTTCAAAGTGGTAGGCATGTTGTGTAAATCAATTGATACCTACCCCTCAAAAATGTATTTTAATTCCAGGTTGTAAGGCAACAAAATAGGAAAACTGCCAAGGGGGTGAATACTTTTGCAAGCCACTGTAAAATAAATATTTTCCAGGATGTTGAAAATGTGTCTTCCGGATGTAGAAAAGGCGTCGGCTCATGCTTACTGGTGTGTATAGCATACCATGTCGGCCACAATGGAATTTTATGAATGCCCATCCATGTGGTAGGCCTACCATTTGTAAAACAGGAAGTTGCATTGCCTTTATTAGTCCTGATTCCTGTGACTAATCAATTTGGCTATATAAGCTCTGAATATCAGCTACCAAACATTATCAGGAGTTGCCGTGAGCCTATTTGCCTGTACACAGTGGGAATTGATGAAGTATTTTATTTTTCACTATGATCAAAAAATGGATGGATACAAACTTCATGACAATGGGGTGAAACTCCTGGACAACAGTTGTGATTGTTCATTCCGTAGCGTCCATTTTACTTTGACCTGTTGTATTTGATTGAGCGTCATTTAGGTTAGGCTATTTGATCGGAGAAACCTGCATGATGTAAAAAAGTGTCTTTCTCATTACATTGTAGGCTACAGAAAAGGCCACATACTCTTTCTACCATATCCTGTATCTGCTACATGATTTATGTTTGATCATTTTTGGGGGGAACGGAACGCTGGTGGAGCGCCACAGTGATGCGCCTCTTCAACAGCACCCTGGAGAGGGGCGCTGGGAATGAAAAAGCTAAATAATTTGCGCCCCTTCCTTTGACAAAGTGGCCACTGTTTATCAAAGGGCGGCATCACCTCTCACCTAATCAGCGCTAACCTAAAAAGCTCATTTGCCACTGGTTGAGAGAAATTGTCATTGATTTTAGGTAGAATTATAGGTGGTTTTATGTGTTGTTGTTGGAGGTGCGTCTTGGTCTGTTTAGCTCAGAAAATGCCACCCTTGTCAATCCTCTGCCGTGAGGACATGGAAGAACTGGACATTTTTCAGCTTAAAGGAAGTGTACTGTATGCAGATTGTTGCGACATGGGGGCGTGCATTATCATGCTGAAACATGAGGCGATGGCGGCGGATGAATGGCACGACAATGGGCCTCGGGATCTCCTCACGGTATCTCTGTGCATTCAAATTGCCACCGATAAAATGCAATTTCAATTTTAAGCCGGATGGGCAGATCCTGGTCTGGCATGGTTACAAGTGGTCTGTGGTTGTGAGGCCGGTTGAACGTACTGCACAATTCTCTAAAACGACGTTGGAGGCAGCTTATGGTAGAGAAATGAACATGACATTCTCTGGCAACAGCTCTGGTGGACATTCCTGCAGTCAGCATGCCAACTGCACAATCCCTCAAAACGTGAGACAACTGTGGCATGTGTGAACAAAACTGCACATTTGGCCTTTTATTGTCCCCAGTACAAGGTTCATCTGTGTAATGATCAGGTTGTTTAATCAGTTTCTTAACATGGCCAAGGAGAAATGCTCACTAACAGGGATCTAAATGAATTGTAGAGAAATAAGGTTTTGTGCGTATAGAACATTTGTATGGACACACCTACTCATTCAAGTTTTTATTTTTATTTTTGACTATTTTCTATATTGTAGAATAATAGTGAAGACATCAAAACTATGAAATAAACGCATATGGAATCATGTAGTAACCAAGAAAGTGTTATATTATAAAAATATTTTGATATTTGATATTCTTCAAAGTAGCCACCCTTTGCCTTGATGACAGCTTTGCACACTCTTGGCAATCTCTCAACCAGTTTCATGAGGTAGTTACCTGGAATGCATTTCAATTAACAGGTCTGCCTTGTTAAAAGTTAATTTGTGGAATTTCAGTTGGAATTTCAGTTAGTTTGAGCCAATCAGTTGTGTTATGACAAGGTAGGGGTAGTATACAGAAGATAGCCCTTTTTGGTAAAAGACCAAGTCCATATTATGGCAAGAACAGCTCAAATAAGCAAAGAGAAATGACAGTACATCATTACTTTAAGACATGAAGGTCAGCCAGTATGGAACATTTCAAGAACTTTGAAAATGTCTTTAAGCGCAGTCGTGAAAACCATCAAGCGCTATAATGAAACTGGCTCTCATGAGGACCGCCACAGGAAAGGAAGACCCAGAGTTACCTCTGCTGCAGAGGATAAGTTCATTAGAGTTAACTGCACCTCAGATTGCAGCCCAAATAAATGCTTCACAGAGTTCAAGTAACAGACACATCTCAACATGAACTGTTCAGAGGAGACTGCTTGAATCAGGTCTTATTGTTGAATTGCTGCAAAGAAACCACTACTAAAGGACACCAATAATAAGAAGAGACTTGCTTGGGCCGAGCAATGAACATTTAACTGGTGGAAATCTGTACTTTGGTCTGATGAGTCCAAATTGGAGATTTTTGGTTCCAACCGCTGTGTCTTTGTGCGACGCAGAGTAGGTGATCGGATGATCTCTTCATGTGTAGCATGGAGGAGGTGTGATCGTGTGGGGGTGCTTTGCTGGTGACACTGTCTGTGATTTTTGTTTTATTCAAGGCACACTTAACCAGCATGGCTACCACAGCGTTCTGTGGCGATACGCCATCCCATCTGGTTTGGGGTTAGTGGGGCTATCATTTGTTTTTCAACAGGACAATGACCCAACACACCTCCAGGCTGTGTAAGGGCTATTTGACCAAGAAGCAGAGTGAAGGATCCGATGACCTGGCCTCCACAATCACTCAACCCAATTGATATGGTTTGGGATGAGTTGGACCGCAGAGTGAAGGAAAAGCAGCCAACAAGTGCTCAGTACATGTGGGAACTCCATCAAGACTGTTGGAAAAGCATTCCAGGTGAAGCTGGTTGAGAGAATGCCAAGCGTGTGCAAAGCTGTCATCAAGGCAAAGGGTGGCCACTTTGAAGATTCTAAAAATATATATATATTTTGATTTGTTAAACACTGTTTTGGTTACTACGTGATTCCACATGTATTATTTTATAGTTTTGATGTCTTCACTATTATTCTGCAATGTAGAAAATAGTTAAAAAAATTAAGAAAAACCCTTGAATGAGTAGGTGTGTCCAAACTTTTGACTGGTACTGTATATATTTTTGCAGAATTCTGCATGAGTCTCAGTTGGGTGTTTGTCCGTTTTTGTGATTTTTGGGTTGGTGACTGGACCCCAGACCTCTCAACCATAGAGAGCAATGGGTTATATAAAAGTTATTGAAGTATTTTAGCTATATCCTAATTGGGATGTCGAGTTTTATGTTCCTTTCGATGGCACAGAAATACCTTATTGCCTTGTCACTTATATCATTCACAGCCTTGTGGAAGCTCTCTCTCTCTCTCCCTCCCCTCAGCCCAGCATGCCTGAGCACCTCTCCAGCCTTTCAGATGTCAATCACTACCTCCCCCTCCTGCTGCCCACTTAATCCTTAAGGTATTTACAGGGAACCAGAGAGAGAGGAGAGAGAGAGAGAATCCAAAAAGTAGGAGAGTAGAAAGAGAGCACCCGGGGGTAATGTCCTGGTGCGGTGGAATCCAAGAACACACCCTGCTAGGAAAACACACACACACACACCTCTCTGTCTCTCTTTCATGTAAAAAATTGAAACACCCCTCTCATGCACTCACTCACACTGAAT
>NC_034197.2:9880803-9960803 GCF_002021735.2 Oncorhynchus kisutch
ATTGGTGGGTCACGAATCAAAGGACACCTCAATTGGTGGGTCAGGCATCAAAGGACACCTCAATTGGTTGGTCAGGCTTCAAAGGACACCTCAATTGGTGGGTCACAAATCAAAGGACACCTCAATTGGTTGGTCAGGCATCAAAGGACACCTCAATTGGTGGGTCACGAATCAAAGGACACCTCAATTGGTGGGTCACGAATCAAAGGACACCTCAATTGGTGGGTCAGGCTTCAAAGGACACCTCAATTGGTGGGTCGACCGATTAATCGGAATGGCCGATTAATTAGGGCTGATTTCAAGTTTTCATAACAATCAAAAATCTGTATTTTTGGGCGCCGATTTTTTTTAAATATTTTTTTTATACCTTTATTTAACTAGGCAAGTCAGTTAAGAACACATTATTTTCAATGACGGCCTAGGAACGGTGGGTTAACTGCCTCGTTCAGGGGCAGAACGACAGATTTTCACCTTGTCAGCTCGGGGGATCCAATCTTGCAACCTTACAGTTAACTAGTCCAAACCAATAATGACCTGCCTCTCTCTCGTTGCACTCCACAAGGAGACTGCCTGTTACGCAAATGCAGTAAGCCAAGGTAAGTTGCTAGCTAGCATTAAACTTATCTTATAAAAAACAATCAAACATAATCACTAGTTAACTACACATCTAGAGTGTCCTGTGTTGCATATAATCTGACTGAGCATACAAGCATACAAGTATCTAAGTATCTGACTGAGCGGTTGTAGGCAGAAGCAAGCGCGTAAACATTCATTCAAACAGCACTTTCGTGCGTTTTGCCAGCAGCTCTTCGTTGTGCGTCAAGCATTGCGCTGTTTATGACTTCAAGCCTATCAACTCCAGAGATGAGGCTGGTGTAACCGAAGTGAAATGGCTAGCTAGTTAGTGCGCGCTAATAGCGTTTCAAATGTCACTCGCTCTGAGCCTTCTAGTCGTTGTTCCCCTTGCTCTGCATGGGTAACGCTGCTTCAATGGTGGCTGTTGTCGTTATGTTGCTGGTTCGAGCCCAGGGAGGAGCGAGGAGAGGGACGGAAGCTATACTGTTACACTGGCAATACTAAAGTGCCTATAAGAACATCCAATAGTCAAAGGTTAATGAAATACAAATGGAATAGAGGGAAATAGTCCTATAATTCCTATAATAAAAAGGAACCACCAGCTTTCATATGTTCTCATGTTCTGAGCAAGGAACTGAAACATTAGCTTTCTTACATAGCACATATTGCACTTTTACTTTCTTCCCCAACACTTTGTTTTTGCATTATTTAAACCAAATTGAACATGATTCATTATTTACTTGAGGCTAAATTTATTTTATTGATGTATTATATTAAGTTAAAATAAGTGTTCATTCAGTATTGTTGTAATTGTCATATACCGATTAATCGGTATCTGCTTTTTTGGTCCTCCAATAATCGGTATCGGCATTGAAAAATCATAATCGGTCTACCTCTAGTCACGAATCAAAGGACACCTTAATTTGTGGGTCACAGAGCAAAAAAAGGTTTGTGAACCCCTGAGGTGTCCTTTTATTCGACACAGTAGTAGTAGCTCATGTTTGAGTGTATTATCAGTGTGCATTTGTGTGTTACTTGTGTCCGTGTGAGTGAGTCAGTTGGAAGAGTTATGTCCTAGAGACCTAGAGAACAGATCTGACCTAGAGAACAGATCTGACCTAGAGAACAGATCTGACCTAGGAAACAGATCTGACCTAGAGAACAGATCTGACCTAGAGAACAGATCTGACCTAGAGAACAGATCTGACCTAGAGAACAGATCTGACCTAGAGAACAGATCTGACCTAGGAAACAGATCTGACCTAGAGAACAGATCTGACCTAGGAAACAGATCTGACCTAGAGAACAGATCTGACCTAGAGAACAGATCTGACCTAGAGAACAGATCTGACCTAGAGAGCATGTAGCTTGGATTGTCTGCGTGTGTGTGTGATCTGCGTGCATACTGTATGTGTGTGTTGGTAACTAACACACACATATGCACCGTGGAGGGAGGGAGGGAGCTGAAGTGGCGTTCTACATCACTGTCATCACTGGCAATCTGTTTCAGCACGTCCACACACTGACTGTACACATGCTACAGATATCACCGTGCCAAGTCCTGCTTATTTATCCCAGAAACCTACTCCTGGCTTTCTAACCTCGCAATAGTATTGATTTCTTGGTTGGCTGTAAGAAAGGACTGTAAGGAATGACTCTATGATTTGCGGACAGAGGAAGTGGCAACAATGTGTTGTGTAGTACTGTAGGTCTTATCTGTAGTTCACATCAGAATGGAAAACAGTATTAAAACCTGATTCACTTCAACTCTGAAGGACAGCTTACAGCATGTACAGGCTTCATGGCACCACTACTGCCTTTGGGGTTTAATGAATACTATAGGCACGTCAGTGTTTCCCCTATATACTTTTACTGCTGCTAAATCGTTGTCGCCACTCCAAAAAAAATATGATTTAAAAAAAAATAACACAAATGTTTAAAAAACCATACAGCGACCTCATAAAGTTTTCCCACCCCTTGACCTTTTTCCACATTTTGTTATTTTACAGCCTGAATAGAAAATGGTCACTGGCCTAAACACATTACCCCATAATGTCAAAATGGGTTCATGTTTTGAGACTTTGTTACAATTGAATTAAATATGAAAAGCTGAGTGAATAAGTATTCAACCCCTTTGTTCTGACAAGCCTAAATAAGTTCAGGAGTAAAATGTGCTTAACAAGTCCCATAATAAGTTGCATGTATTCACTCTGTGTGCAATAATAGTGTTTAGCATGATTTTTGAATGACTACCTCAACTCTGTATCCCACCCATACAATTATCTATAAAGTCCCTCAGTTGAGCAGTGAATTTCAAACAGATTCAACCACAAAGACCAGGGAGGTTTTCCAATGCCTCACAAGGAAGAACACCTATTGGCAGATGGGTAAACAAAACTAAAAAAGCAGACAGTGAATAACCCTTTGAGCATGGTGAAGTTATTAATTACCCTTTCGATGGTGTATCAATACACCCAGTCACTACAAGGATACAGGCGTCCTTCCTAACTCAGTTGCTGGAAAGGAAGGAAACCACTCAGCGATTTCACCGAGGCCAATGGTGACTTTAAAACAGTTACAGAGTTTAATGGCTGTGATAGGAGAAAACTGATTATAGATCAACAACATTGTAGTTATTCCACAATAATATCCTAGTTGACAGAGTGAAAAGAAGGAAGCCTGTACAGAATACAACTATTTTAATATTAATATTTTAGAAAATGTGACAAAGCAATTCATTTTTTGTCCTGAATAGAAAGGTGTTATGTTTGTGCCGAATCCAATACAAACACTTTACTGAGTACCACTCTCCATATTCTCAACCATAGTGGTGACTGTATCATGTTATGGGTATGCTTGTAATAGTTAAGGACTGAGGAGTTTTTCAGGATAAGAAAGAAAGGAAATGGAGCTAAGCACAGGCAGAATCCTAGAGGAAAACCTGGTACAATCTACTTTCCTGGAGACTAAAGAAATGCACGTCTGTTTAGGCAAGGTGCTGGCTAGTGGAATTTTTAGCACAAGAACAAGTTATAAATAACTGCGTTAGTGGAGCACGTGATAACAGCTTTGATTGGGATCTGTTTCCCTGTTTGGCGGTGTTTGAAGGATCTACATTTGGAATTGCTATTGCGTTGAGCACAGCCACTACACTAGTAGTTTCCATCCGGTAGAGGTGCAAATAGGCGCTGTGCGGGGGTATTTTACCAACCCCAAAATATTTCAAATGTTGCTCCGTCACAAAGCATGACAATAGAGCTGGTGAGCATTCATAGGATAATTAACATAAAAGAATAGAAAAGAAAAGCAATGAGAAAACATTCACACAAAACACACCATAGAGAAAAGACCGAGAGGAGGGATAGGGGAGTAATAACAAGCATGATAAAATGAGGGGAGAAGGGAGCTGAGGAAAAGGAAAAGTGGGAATTCAGGAGAAAGGGCGATGAAAATGTGAGACAAACCGAGTGAGAGGGAGGGAGAGAAAGGCAGGAGATGTTTAGGGGAAAGTTAGTGGCCCAGTGGGGGGTTGCTGCAGAGTTCAGGCTCTATGGCCAGGGAGGAAGGGGAGGAGGCAGGGAGGCAGGGACCTGGCCTGGGTCACAAGCAGTATGGAGTATGTGTATTAAATGTCCAAACCCACTGTGTGGAGAGAGTTTTTTTTGTTGCATGGGGCATTATAAAACTTTGCATACTTTTACTAACTTTGTGTAGCGCTTAGAAACGGAGAAGTCAGGATTATTGGTCTGAATTATGAGCTCAAAACACAGTGAAAGAAATGTCAAAGTTGGAGAAAGTTGGTGAGAGAGCCTGCAAATCAAATGTACTCAATAAGGGCAGTTATTAAGTGTGGGTTGGTCGATTACAAAATGTTTTCTTTTATTCTTTGAAAGATGACGACATAGGTTTTAGTCAGCGTCAACCCTTAGATGTGTGGATGGTTTGGCATGTTTCTGCCTGTTTGACAGGAGATTGATGGGGGGGACCAGTCATCGTTTCCAGGAAAAAAAGTTGTGAGAAGCAGTCTTCTGGTAACAACATGTTACTCAAGAGCCATTATTGTAAAAATAGGAGGGAGAAGTAGACATAAAGAAAGAGAAAGAAAATAAAAATGACCTTCACAAGACCATCAATGTCTGTAAAAAGAAACTACTAGAAAACTGAATGTAACGAGGTGCGTACTGGCGGCAGAGAAGTCAGGCGCAGGAGAGAGAAAACTGATTTACATCAGTGTCGTTTAATAAACATAAAAACCACCGTAAACAATCAATGAATGGGTCAAACAAAACCCGTTATCCACCAGCATAACGTACACAAGCACTACAAGAAACAATTACCGACAAGGACATGGGGGAGGAACAGAGGGTTAAATACACAACATGTAATTGATGGAATTAAAACCAGGTGTGAGGGAAGACAAGACAAAACCAATGGAAAATGAAAGGTGGATCGGCGCTGGCTAGAAGGCCGGTGACGTCGACTGCCGAACGCCGCCCGAACTAGGAGAGGGACCGACGGAAGTCGTGACACTTAAAGCAGGGATCATCAACTAGATTCAGCCGCGAGACAATTTTTTTCTTGAGTGGATTGTCAGGGGGCTGGAACATAATTACAAATCATTTGTATCCTGCAAATTGACCACAAGATGCCCAAACAGTTATAATATTTGAAAAAATAAGATATTTTCAAACCTTGCTTACATTTGTATACAGTCCCATGTGTGTTTTATGTGTGGGAATACTTGGGAACAGATTTCCAAAAGTAAAATAACTTGGAGACGATTTCCTGGTGTTTTTACAGAGTTTTTTGTCCAACCAGGAGTAAAAAGATTCAATGTTGAGATTTTTTTGCTCAAAAATGTAGAGGGGCCGAATAAAACCATTTGTGGGCAAAATTCAGGCTGCGGGATGCCAGTTGGGGAACCCTGACTTAAAGGTTAGGTATTGCAGTAGCGGTGAGTGAGTAAAATCCCTGGGGAAGCCAAGTCAGAAAAAAGCCATATTATAACCTATGTGTTGGGATAATTGCTTCTTTTGTTCTATAACTTCTTAGGTCATATGCCTTGTGACCGTGATAACAAACAGTTAGGGGCGGCAGGGTAGCCGAGTGGTTGGAGTGTTGGACTAGTAACCGAAAGGTTGCAAGTTCAAATCCCAGAGCTGACAAGGTACAAATCTGTTGTTCTGCCCCTGAACAGGCAGTTAACCCACTGTTCCTAGGCCGTCATTGAAAATAAGAACTTGTTCTTAACTGACTTGCCTAGTTAAATAAAGGTAGATAAATAAATTACATGACTTACAGCAAGTTAATGTTTCCAACATTTTCGGACTAGTAAACAACTATGGATTTAGAACCACAGAGAGTTACCGCAAGTCGCAAAGAAAACAGGAGCTGCCTCCACTATTCCAGCACCATTTCAACATCATCAAATCACCTATGCTTAGTCTAATACAGTGACAGCTAAAACATACCACAAACGATTTAGTCCAATCGAAATAGGGTAAATATGATGTGGCTGTACATGGTTCTGTCTGTCTGTCTGTCTGTGTGTGTGCATTTGTGCAAGTAGAAAAAAAACAGGTTGATTCACCCTACTTGTAGAGAAATGCCAATGCCATCCTCCTCTCTTTCATGTTGACAAAACAGTCTACGACTCTGTCATAAAGAACACACTTAAATGTAGGCCAGGTAGTTAACATTTACCTACTACATTGAGCTACATATTGAACTTCCATCCTCTCAGGTCAGGGGTAGAATGTATGAATTAATGGTTGGGTCAGAATCAGCGTTATAATCATTGGCCTGTACAGAGAATAAAGTAAAACCACAAGTCCAAATCCCTATCTCCATCCATGGCCAAGAAAAGATACCATTTTAGCTTGCTAGCTAGCCACCGGAGGACAACAACACAATGATATGCAACAATTCAAGTTTTTGTTCTGTCAGTGACGTTTTTCTCTCGATATGATGTGATTAGAGTGAAGCCAAATCCAAACTGGCTTCCTTTGACACTTTTTTTTTTGGTGGGCCAGGACCATTCACAGTTTTATACTTTTTTATCAAGGGAGGCCAAATGCTCGCTGCTACTTGATTTTTTTTCTCCAATTTTTGAGGGAAGCCTGGCTTCCCTTGGCAACAATGAATACGCTTCACTGAGGTATTGACTGGTGCCTTAGCATTCTGTCCTGTAGAGATGTAGGTCCTGTGGTGTATATTTGCGGGGAATGCTTCTGCTCTATCACCACCTCAATGTTCTTTAGTTCCTGTCATAAACTCTCCTGCTTTATAACTTGACAATTATTTGAAGAAAGAGTCCAAAACTATTGATGTTCTTTACGGTTTGCTACTGCAAGAAAATGGCTCTTTAAGAGAGAGAGAGAGAGAGTGTGTGTGTGTGTGTGTGTGTGTGTGTGTGTGTGTGTGTGTGTGTGTGTGTGTGTGTGTGTGTGTGTGTACGCACACACGCACGCATCCTGCCAACTTAAGAAAATAAATGATACATCCCAATAGGGAAGAGGCTTTTAAATCAATAAACAATTTAATCAATATCATTCCTTATACCCCCTCTCCTGCCCCTCCCCCCATACCTCCAAATGTGAAAACAAGGTTTGCTTCATGAAACAGGGAAAGGAGAAGAGTGAGGACTAAGTGTGAGAAGGCAGCCAGTCAAATAAAATCAAATTGTATTTGTCACATACAACAGGTGTAGACCTTACAGGGAAATGCTTACTTACAAGCCCTTAACCAACAATGCAGTTTTAAGAAAAATAAGTGTTAATTAAAAATAGATAAGTAAAAAATAACAAATAATTGAAGAGCAGCCGTAAAAAAAACAGTAGAGAGGCTATATATAGGGGGTACCGGTACAGAGTCAATGTGCGGGGGCACCGGTTAGTCGAGGTAATTGAGGTAATATGTACATGTAGGTAGAGTGACTAATTTGTTGGTGATGTGCACGCCAAGGAACTTGAAGCTCTCAACTTGCTCCACTCTAGCCCCTACGATGAGAATGGAGGCGTGTTCGGTCCTTTGTCTTGATCACACTGAGGGAGACGTTGTTATCCTGGCACCACACGGCCAGGTCTCTGACCTCCTCCCTGTAGGCTGTCTCATCGTTGTCGGTGATCAGGCCTACCAGGGGTTGTGTCATGGGCAAATTTAATGATGGTGTTGGAGTCGTGCCTGGCCATGCAGTCATGGGTGAACAGGGAGTACAGAAGAGGACTGAGCACACACACCTGAAGGGCCCCCGTTTTGATGATCAGGGTGGCAGATGTGTTGTTACCTACCCTTACCACCTGGGTGGTGGCCCATCAGGAAGTCCAGGATCCAGTTGCAGTGGGAGGTGTTTAGTCCCAGGGTCCTTAGCTTTGTGATGAGCTTGGAGGGCACTATTGTGTTGAACGTTGAGCTGTAGTCATTGAATAGCATTCTCACGTAGGTGTTCCTTTTGTCCAGGTGGGAAAGGGCAGTGTGGAGTGCAACAAAGATGGCATCATCTGTGGATCTGTTGGGGCGGTATGCAAATTGGCGTGGGTTTAGGGTTTCTGGGATAATGGTGTGATGCGGGTTGGTAGTCATTTAGGCAGGTTACCTTAGTGTTCTTGAGCACAGGGACTATGGTGGTCTGCTTGAAACATGTTGATATTACAGACTCAGTCAAAGACAGTTTGAAAATGTTGTTGAAGACACTTGCCAGTTGGTCAGCGTATACTCAGAGTACACGGCAGGGTAATCCGTCTGGCCCTGCGGCTTTGTGAATGTTGACCTTTAAAGGTTTAAAGGTCTTACTCACATCGGCTACATAGGGCGTGATAACACAGTCGTCTGGAACAGCTGATGCTCTCATGCATGCTTCAGTGTTGCTTGCCTTGTAGCGAGCATAGAAGTAATTTAGCACTTCTGGTTGGCTCATTTTACTGGGCAGCTAGCGGCTGTGCTTCCCTTTGTAGTCTGTAATAGTTTGCAGGTCCTGCCACATCTGACAAGTGTTGGAAGTGTAGTAGAATTCAATCTTAGTCCTGTATTGACACTTTGCCTGTTTGATGGTTTGTGTGTGTGTGTGTGTGTGTGTGTGTGTGTGTGTGTGTGTGTGTGTGTGTGTGTGTGTGTGTGTGTGTGTGTGTGTGTGTGTGTGTGTGTGTGTGTGTGTGTGCGTGTGCGTGTGTGTGTGTGTTTATGGAGAGAGCCCAGCAAGCCAGTAGCACAGATTGACAGGAAATTGTGTTGTTGCTGCCTGATGGGTCGTACCACTTCCACCAGTCTGACAGGGGCGATGGATGTTCAGGCAGGGAGTGCACAGAGCATGAGCCCATTCTATGGAGAATACCTCCTCCTCATCCAATTGTATTGTGTTCAGTTGTTTGTTTTATGGGACAACCAGCCAGCGTCTGTCTACTGCTCAACAGTTGAACCAGTGTCAGTCTTATTTATTGATCATAGATTGGCTATTGATTCACTATACATCACTTTGCCTGTGTCCCAAATGGCACCCCATTGACTACCGTAATTAGTGGACTACTTTTGACCCCTTATTTGAGACATGGCCTGAGTGTAAATCATTCTGATTGCAGAGCAGGGTTGCAGGGTTTCTTTCAACGCTATATGGAAAGCTATAGTGAGTTGAAGGGAAGATGAAACTCTAATAGCTCAGACACACCGGTAGGATTGTCAAATGTTTGCCTGCAGTACTTAGCACCTCTGAACACTATCGGCAGTCAATCTCTTTTGTGTTCACACAGCAACGATCTTGACGTCATCAGCCATTCAGCCTTGTTAAAATACTCCAAACCAGAAGGTGGCAGTAGCGTTGTTTGGTAATGCATGTCTGTATATGTTGCTTAGTCTTAGTTTATTAGCTAGCTGCGCTAATGTTTCTATTTTGTAGAATGCCCTTGTTGATACTAGCCAGATAGCCACAGCTAGATAACTACCTAGCAATATGAAGAATAAACAATTGAATTAACTCTCCATAATCCCATACTGTCACTGCCAGCCCATAGACAAATGTTTAGCTAGCTAGTTGACATTAGCATATTCACTAGTTAGCACAATATACACTATATATACAAAAGTATGTGGTCACCCCTTCAATTTAGTGGATTCAGCTATTTCAGCCACAACGGGTGTATAAAATTAAGCACACCGCCATGCGATCTCCATAGACAAACATTGGCAGTAGAATGACTTTCAGCGTGGCACCGTCATAGGATACCACCTTTCCAACAAGTTAGTTCGTCACATTTCTGCCCTGATAGAACTGTCCCGGTCAACTGTAAGTGCTGTGATTGTGAAGTGGAAACATCTAGGAGCAACAACGGCTCAGCCGTGAAGTGGTAGGCCACACAAGCTCACAGAACACTCACTACCAAGTTCCAAACTGCCTTTGGAAGCAACGCCAGCACAAGAAATGCTCGTTGGGAGCTTCATGAAATGGGTTTCCACGGCCGACCAGCCGCACACAAGCCTAAGATCACAATGCAAATCACAAGATCACAAATCACAGATCACAAGTGTAAATATTGCCCGCATTGGATTCTGGAGCAGGGGAAACACGTTCTCTGGAGTGATGAATCACACATCACCATCTGGCAGTCTGACGGACGAATCTGGGTTTGGCGGATGCCATGAGAATGCTACCTGCCCCAATGCATAGTGCCAACTGTTAAGTTTGGTGAAGGAGGAAAAATGGACTGGGGCTGTTTTTCATGGTTCGGGCTAGGCCCATTAGTTCCAGTGAAGGGAAATCTTAACGCTACAGCATACAATGACATTCTAGGAAATTTTGTGGTTCCAACTTTGTGGCAACAGTTTGGGGAAGGCCCTTTCCTGTTTCAGCATGACAATAACCCTGTGCACAAAGTGAGGTCAATACAGAAATGGTTTGTCGAGAACAGTGTGGAAGAACTTGACTGGCCTGCACAGAGCCATGACCTCAACCCCATCGAACGCCTTTGGGATGAATTGGAACGCATACTGCGAGCCAGGCCTACACGCCCAACATCATTACCCGACCTCACTAATACTCTTGTGGCTGAATGGAAGCAAGTCCCCTCAGCAAAGTTCCAACATTGAGTGGAAAGCCTTCCCAGAAGAGTGGCGGCTGTCATGGCAGCAAAGAGGGGACCAACTCCATTTGTCACTCCTGTTGGGGGTTCTTGCTCTCTGATCCGCTCAAAGTCAAGTTGTTGGTCACCGACAGGTTTGTCGTTACTGGGTCGGCACGCAGCAGGTACCGCGTTTGTTCTAGCGAGAGAAGAAACGGCCTCCCGCTGTGATAAGTACCTATAGGCAGTCTATCCGCAGTGAGCTTCTCGGGCGTGCTTCATGCTTTAGGAATGTTGACTGGTGGTTTAGAATGTGAGGCATGACTTCTGTGTCTGTGTCTGGTGGTGCAATTACCTTTCAGGTGTGTCATGTCGACACGACACATTGTCTGTTAAGAGACCTTTTATGGAAATCATTTATTTGTCTTCCGTGTTCATGCTAGTATTTTGTCCCAAGTACACATGTATACAGCTTTGTAATGCCCTTTTATAATGTCTTGTAATACAAAGGAAATGTGTTATGACACTAATGAAGCATTATATTAAAATCAAATGACAGTTTATTTGAAGTGTATTTAACAGACGCCTCAGTACACTTGACCACATTTTTTTTTTATAGAAAGTGTCACCATTATTTTCCATGTTTATATCCATTTTTCTCTCTTATTTCCCTGAGTCTCCAGTTAGCTCCAGTTATATATTTGTTTTGACTTGAAGGAGGTCAGATGAGTTTGAGAGGAGTGTGTTCACTGCCAATCTCACAGTGTGTATGTGTGTGTGTTTGTGTGTGTGTGTGTATTGAGGGTATTTATCTGACTTAATGCACTGAGGGGATTGAGCCACGCAGGCTCTCATTCATCACTGTTAAAGCACTGCCAGAGAGAGAGAGGGGAGGATAGAGAGAGAAAAAACAGAAAGAATGAGAAAAAAGGGGAAGGAGAGACAGAAAGAGAGCGAGATGGAGAGAGAAGGGAAGGGAGAGGAGGAGAGAGGGAAAGGGGGAGTGAGTGAGAGAAACAGATAGACAAAAGGGAGGGATTTAGCCTGGCATCTGGGTTCAGCACAGTTCTCTCTCTCTCTCTCTCCCTCCCTCCCTC
This sequence comes from Oncorhynchus kisutch, assembly GCF_002021735.2. Classification (NCBI taxonomy): domain Eukaryota; kingdom Metazoa; phylum Chordata; class Actinopteri; order Salmoniformes; family Salmonidae; genus Oncorhynchus; species Oncorhynchus kisutch. The sequence goes on from NC_034197.2 coordinate 9,892,523, forward strand.
TTTCTCTCCCTCTCTCCCTCTCTCTTTCTCTGTGTCTGCCTGTCCAGACTTTAATATGGTTATGATTAGAGACGGGGGGTCAGGGAGGGAGGGGACTCATATTGGCTGCAGGGGAAATGGGGGAGGTGCAGTGCAAAGACAAATGGAGACAACCAACAGGAGGAGAGGGATCTGAATAGGGCAGAGGAGGAGAGAGGTTGTGTTTGTTTGCGTTCAGGCTGAAATATGAAACACAAAAGAAAGCCGTGGACAAAAAAGAGGAGTTGAGAAGAATGGAATAAAGTTTTGTCCTCTAACCAAATCAGTCCCTTCCTAGCAGCAAAGGGCTCTGGCCCCCTCCCCTCCTCTTCCCCATCCCTCCTCCTCTCGCTCGCTCGCTCTCTCACTCTCTTTCTCTCTCTCCACCCCCTCCCTCCAGATCCTCTCTCTTTCTCGCTCTCTCTCTCTCCACCCCCTCTCGCTCTCAGGCTGAGGCGGTTGGTTCACTCCACTATGCTGTGTATGCCTGGGACGCAGCAGTGAGAGAGAGAGAGAGAGAGAGGGCTGTGTGAAAGAGAGGGAGCTGTTATTTAGGTCTTTTACAGCAGACAGGGAGCAGCTTGCCCTAGGGCGAGGGGAGAACGATAGAGCAACAGAGAGCTCAGAGGAGCAGCCACAGCCAGGCAGGAACCAGCCCTGCATTCCAGACAAGGGGAAGGGAAAAGGGGGAACAGAAGTTCCAGAAGGAAAGGAGAGAACAGGCGAGAGAGAGAGAGAGAGAGAAGGAAGGAAGGAAGGAAAGGAGGGAAAAGGTAGCAGGAGGCAGCAACACATCAGAGCTACAGGAGGGGTTTGAACCAGGACCTTTGCTGTTGTTGTTGTTGTTGTACTACAGTGAGGTGACCTAGCTACTCCAGGAGGAAGGAAGAGGGGCAGGTAGAGCATCAGGGTTTATCTGTGTGTTCTCAGGAGGTAGGGACTAGGGAAGTGGTACTGTAACAGTAGAAGGAGGGTTAAAGCTCCACCACCATGTTTGACTGTATGGAAGCTCTGGGGATGGGCCCCCGCCAGCTTTATGATGTCACCAGCCGGGGTACGTGCATGCTGCGGAAGGCAAGCCCCTTCTTCGCGGGCCTGGACCCCTTCGCCTGGACCGGCAGCGCCAGCGTTCAATGTAAGTCAATGGCATCCTGTTTGCATGTCCTGTGTCACGCTCTCCCGCTGAGCTAGCTGGATGCTGGACTCAGTGTGTGCCGCTGGGCTTGTTGTTCACCCCAGGCAGGACCGCTCTAACTAGGGAGCTGACTGTCAAGGCTAGAGGGTCTAGAGCGCACCATACCACAGAGCTCTGTGTGTGTGTGTGTGTGTGTGTGTGTGTGTGTGTGTGTGTGTGTGTGTGTGTGTGTGTGTGTGTGTGTGTGTGTGTGTGTGTGTGTGTGTGTGTGATTGGACAGGACGAGACTGGGACTTGGATCTCCGCCCCCACCCTCTGCCCTGCACTCACTCTCTTAACCCCCCCCCCCCCCAAGAGCCTGTTGGGGCAACTCACCTAACTGGGACAGCTAGCTAATGCTATGCTATGCTAGTCTCTGTGTCTGTCTGTGTGTGTTTGTTTGACTTCTGAGAGGCTGTTGTGCTAAACCACGGGTTCAGGCTCGCCGTGATAATGCCAGCCATCTGAGTTCGGACCTTGCGGGGTTGGCTGTGGTTGGCTGTGGTTGGCAAAGTAAGAAAGTACAGACGGAAAAGAGAGAGGGACATAGCGAGAAACCTGACACTTAGGACATAACGTCAGCCAGGCAGATTACTGTACATGCCTTGTTCTCGTCACAATCGCCACTGTGACGGCGTGAGCTTGACATGTGGGAACCACAGCGGTCGTGAAAGTAGTACGCGTTTTTAGTTGGAAGTATTGTTGCTGTTAATGATATTTCTCCGGAGCTAAATAGCTATAAATGAATAAGTAGATGAATTATTCAGTGGTTAAATTGATGAATAAATTAGTAACTTGAAATGTTGCTCGGGCTTCAGAAGAGCCAAAGGGTTTTTTCTCGCTGTCTTTTTCTCTGCCAGAGTTTGAATATTTCCTCCCTCGCTCACCGCCTTCCCTCCGTCCCAGATTTCCGACACTCCTCTGGCTCTATTAACAACAGGCCTGTCTCGGGACAGACAAAACTTAAGTCCATTTCCATAGGCGTCCAGGGGGCCTATGGGGCTGTCAGAAAGAGAATCAGTGTGGAAAAGAAGGAGTGGGGGTGTGATGTTGTGTTGTAGGGAACAAGCCACGAATGACACAACTAAGAAGAAAAACGCAACACACCGTCAAACCACAAAACAGTAGCTGGTTCAATTGTTGCTTCTCTGTAACCCTTCCCGTTGAGGTTTTTTTGGGGGGAATAACTGCGGTGTTGGATTCTCCCTAAGCATTGCTTTTTCATATTTGATATAGTTCAACCTTCTGCTTTTTTTCCCCTCCTTTTGACGGGTTCTTGGGGGCAGTCATCTGTCTTCATTACTCGTGAAGACACCAGCGTTTCAGTGGCTGTCATGCACACTGGGTTCTCTTTAATGAAGACAGATGCCCTGTCAGGCCAGGGGAGGCCTAGGGGGACTCCATGCAGACCAGCCTCTCCTCTCCTCTCCTCTCCTCTCCTCTCCTCTCCTCTCCTCTCCTCTCCTCTCCTCTCCTCTCCTCTCCTCTCCTCTCCTCTCCTCTCCTCTCCTCTCCTCTCCTCTCCTCTTTTCTCCTCTCCTCTCCTCTCCTCTCCTTTGCTTTATTCTTTCTTTCCTGTTCTCCTCCCTCCTCTCCTCTCCTCTCCTCTCCTCTCCTCTCCTCTCCTCTCCTCTCCTCTCCTCTCCTCTCCTCTCCTCTCCTCTCCTCTCCTCTCCTCTCCTCTCCTTTGCTTTATTCTTTCTTTCCTGTTCTCCTCCTCTCCTCTCCTCTCCTCTCCTCTCCTCTCCTCTCCTCTCCTCTCCTCTCCTCTCCTCTCCTCTCCTCTCCTCTCCTCTCCTCTCCTCTCCTCTCCTCTCCTTTGCTTTATTCTTTCTTTCCTGTTCTCCTCCCTCCCTCCTCCCCTCTCATCTCCTCTCTTCTACAGCCAGCCAGGGAGCTCTCATGATAACAAGAGGAGATGTGTTTATTTAGTCAATCAGAGACCTCACTAGTCTTTCACTCTGACCCCCACACACACATTTAAAAAGTAGCCGGTCAGGTCCCAAATGTATTTTAAAAAATTTTGTTCCTGGAAAGAGAGTCGAGAGAGAGAGAGAGAGAGAGAGGCCAGGTTGCCCTGAGGGTAGGCAGAACTATCAGTCGGTGTTGCTGTGCGTGTGCATCCATGTGTGTGCGATGTGCTGTTCTGTCCCTCTGTGCCCAATAACTGTAGTAAACAAAGTGGCCCCGTCCTACACGAGCAGCAGCCATGATAGCTCTCCTTACTTTTATTTATTTTATTTAACCTTTATTTAACCTTGCTGAACCAGTTGCCCCTCATTGTCCTCTTCAATGAGGCAGATGAATTGATGTTTAAGTCTGATCTCTCTCTCATTAGGCCTGGCCAGCTGCAGAGCACAGCGGTCGAGTCCCAAATGATACCCTACGCCCTTTCACAGTGCACTGCTATGGCGTATGGGTCCTGGTCAAAAGGAGTGCACTATGAAGGGAATAGGGTGCCATTTGGGACACAAACAGGGGGCTAGCATTGAGCTAACGAGCTAAACTCCCCAAAAGTAGAGACACTCCGCTATGAGTGTCTCTACTCAGCTCTACTGTCATAAAATCAACAACATTCATGACTCCTTGACTCTTTTCCCAGTGAGCTGTTAAAGCATGACACTCGTTCCTACATTTGTCCCTAGATATTCGGTTTGTTTCTTATTTTGTTAGGGAGAAGTCTGAAACCAGAGTTAATGAAGGCTTGAACATCAAATTTGTTTTTAAATCTAAGATTCTTTATCCCACAACTCTCTATACGCAATCCAAACATTAGCAACACGGTGATTCATTGTTGAGTCACGTCATTATCATCCGTTTATTACAATTCTGACAAACAGACACCATGCTAATAAAAAAAAGTTACTCGAAAGCAATTCTGGAAATCAGTGGGGTAGATTTTGGATTTCCTTGTGGTTGCGGTGTCATTGCTGTTAGTCTGCCTGGTCAGAATCAAAGGGGACTTTTAGTGTGTGGTCATGAGCCGCGTTCCCGTTTTTTATCTGGTGATTGGTGACTCCTTCTTCTCTTCTGGCCAATGTCAGAGGTTACAGAGAGGCTATGGGCTGGCCAATGTCAGATCCACGACATATTTGGTGTCCTTGTAGCCTACTGCACTTCAAGTGTCTGATGTAAATGTAGTTTGCAGTAATATGTCAGGGCTGTATGGGAAGGAAAATGGTGGGGTGGTTTTGAAATGACTCCTACTGGATCATATTTGACGGTACGAATGAAAGGCGCATCTGCTGTTTCTTCACTTTCTATGTCCCTGTGCTGCAAGGATAACGCAATTTCCTTTTCTCACATGTTATGGACAGGAAAAGGGTAATGGTGGAGACATACCATAATAACGCATTCAGACGTCGTCACGACGAGCTAAATTAGTCAACTTCCTATGAGACGCCGAAGCATGACGCAGCAGTGATACCCCACCTTTTGCATTACCGACATGTTCTTGCACATAGAAGGATCTAGCAATTTAGCTGTAATACATGTGATAGAGTTCTATTTGAAAGCGTTCCTTTTCTTTTTGTAACCAATAGGGTGAGTCTAACTGGTCACATGTTGATTGTTTTCGATTGGATCTCTCTTCTCTCTCCTCATTGTACGCACGCACGCACGCACACGCACAAACACACACACACAGCTCTTTGTTTTCCCTTAATGTACTGTTCAATGTGAATTGATGAGCTAAATGAAACAGGTCCTATAACTACCTAGGTGGGAGGAAAAGACAGGATGTGCCCCAAATGGCACCTTAGTCCCCTATATAGTGCACTGCTTTTGACCAGGGCCCAGGCGGACTGTATAGGGAATATTGTGCCCTTCGAGACGTAGCCACAGACTGCTAAGTGGTCCCTGTGACCACTGTCACACCGAGCAGTTCAGATCCTTCCCTGTCCTAACGGAACTACGGATCATTCTCTCTTGCTAATGGAACTCTGCAGTTATTTCATTAGAATTACAAAAGATCCAATTAAAAGATTAGAATGCCTGAGGGGGCAGGACTGTGAATAGATAGTTGGTTGGCTGGTTGGTGAGGAGGGATGGTTAGGAGCGATTGTGTGTGTGTGTGTGCGTGTGCGTGGGTGTGTGTGTGTGCGTGGGTGTGTGCGTGGGTGTGTGCGTGTGTGTGTGTATGCGTGCATGTGCATGGGTGTGTGCGTGTGCGTGGGTGTGTGCGTGTGTGTGTGCGTGGGTGTGTGCGTGGGTGTGTGCGTGCGTGTGCGTGGGTGTGTGTGTGTGTCTGCGTAGGGTGTGTGCGTGGATGTGTGTGCGTGTGTGTGTGCGTGCGTGGGTGTGTGCGTGTGTGTGTGTGTGTGTGTGTGTGTGTGTGTGTGTGTGTGTGTGTGTGTGTGTGTGTGTGTGTGTGTGTGTGTGTGTGTGCGTGGGTGTGTGTGTGTGTGCGTGCGTGCGTGCGCGAGAGAGAGACTTGGGTTGGAATTGCATGGAAGGGCAGCAGCAGGAATGTGGACTAGTCAGTGCTGTAATACAGACATAAACCCTGCTGATCCCGTCAGCATCACGTCAAATGGAAGTGTACGAAGTTAAAAGGCTTAAATAGTCAGCTGATTGCCAGGTCATTGCAGCGTAACTGATACGACCGAGGGAAAAGAAAAAACGTCATTTTTCCTTTTGAATTTCAAACAGCCATTGTGTGCCACACGCAGACATGCACACCCCTAGGCCTGATCCTTCATACACTGCCCTTAAACTTCTATTTGTTCAGGGAAGGAATAGTAGAGTTTTTAGACAAAGTGCAGGCTAAAATAACACACATCCCGAACCCAATGCTGGCTAGAAATTCTTGTAAGGCCTGTCTGTCTGGCTGTGTGTGGGTGGGTGTTGGACTTGGGTGTGAATGAGAAGGTGTAAATCTACCTGTGTCCGCATGTGTCGGTGTGTGTGCATTGCGTACGTACGTACGCGCGCGTGTGTAAGCGCTTGCTTGTGTCTGTGTGCCCGTAGCCCAAAACCACTGGCGCTGGGACTGCTGTGTCAGACCCACAGACAGGGTTAGGTTAGCCAGGACATGCCAAGGCTAGATTCCACAGTGGCTTGCTGGAATCTAGCTCCACACTGTCCTGACAGCTTATAGCCCTTCCACACTGTAAACTGTAAATAGGACAGATCTGTCTGTTAGTCTAATCAACATAGCCTGGATGGGCACCAGTCACCTCACATGCACTGGCTAGCTTTCTCTTTATACATGATCACTACACTCTACACAATCTGGTACATAAACTACAAAAGTACTGATTTCAACCCACATGGATGCAAAAGGGCCAGATGCCCTGTTTCCTTTTTGTGTTGTCTTGCTAACTTCTTTGGTCATTGTCAAACCGAACATGGAGGACAGCTGATACCAGCACAAACAGTCCTGGGACCAGGCTATCTCTTCCCATCCATGTGGGTTGAAATCAGTGTTTTTATGGGTGTTGTTGTTGATGAGCTAGGTTATTCTCCTCTTCCCAATCTGGTCCCAGATCTGTTTGTGCTGTCTCACGAACTCCTATGGGTCATTGTTGCTGCAAAATGACCATCCGAGAGGGCAATGCAGTAGCACAAACAGATCTGCGACCAGGCTTTCTCTTCCTGTCCGTGTGGGTTGAAATCTGTGCTTTTATATATATGTTGTTTATGAACCAGATTTCGTAGAAGCAGTGATTATGTCTGTCAGCCACAGGACCACAATGGTAGCTCCCACCTCAAGTGACACAGCTAACCCTAACCCCAACCTCAAGTTACGAAGCTACACCCCAACCTCAAGTTACACAGCTACACCCCAACCTCAAGTTACACAGCTACACCCCAACCTCAAGTTACGCAGCTACACCCCAACCTCAAGTTACACAGCTACACCCCAACCTCAAGTGACACAGCTACACCCCAACCTCAAGTTACACAGCTACACCCCAACCTCAAGTTACACAGCTACACCCCAACCTCAAGTTACGCAGCTACACCCCAACCTCAAGTTACACAGCTACACCCCAACCTCAAGTGACACAGCTACACCCCAACCTCAAGTTACACAGCTACACCCCAACCTCAAGTTACACAGCTACACCCCAACCTCAAGTTACACAGCTACACCCCAACCTCAAGTTACACAGCTACACCCCAACCTCAAGTTACACAGCTACACCCCAACCTCAAGTTACACAGCTACACCCCAACCTCAAGTTACACAGCTACACCCCAACCTCAAGTTACACAGCTACACCCCAACCTCAAGTTACACAGCTACACCCCAACCTCAAGTTACACAGCTACACCCCAACCTCAAGTGACACAGCTAACCCTAACCCCAACCTCAAGTTACGCAGCTACACCCCAACCTCAAGTGACACAGCTACACCCCAACCTCAAGTTACACAGCTACACCCCAACCTCAAGTTACGCAGCTACACCCCAACCTCAAGTGACACAGCTAACCCTAACCCCAACCTCAAGTTACACAGCTACACCCCAACCTCAAGTTACACAGCTACACCCCAACCTCAAGTTACACAGCTACACCCCAACCTCAAGTTACGCAGCTACACCCCAACCTCAAGTTACACAGCTACACCCCAACCTCAAGTTACACAGCTACACCCCAACCTCAAGTTACACAGCTACACCCCAACCTCAAGTTACACAGCTACACCCCAACCTCAAGTTACACAGCTACACCCCAACCTCAAGTTACGCAGCTACACCCCAACCTCAAGTGACACAGCTAACCCTAACCTCAACCTCAAGTTACACAGCTACACCCCAACCTCAAGTGGCACAGCTAACCCTACCCCAACCTCAAGTTACACAGCTACACCCCAACCTCAAGTTACACAGCTAACCCCAAACTCAAGTGACACAGCTAACCCTAACCACAACCTCAAGTTACACAGCTAACCCTAACCTTAACCTCAAGTTACACAGCTAACCCCAAACTCAAGTGACACAGCTAACCCTAACCTCAACCTCAAGTGAATTCAAACGTTTGTGTCCCAGAGTCTCCTACCCACATAGTCTGAACCGACAGGGAATATGTTGCCAAATGGCACCACATTCCCGACATTGTGCACTATTTCTGCGATAGTGCTGCATGTGCACTTTATAGGGAATAGGTAATAGGCTGCCATTTGGTACCCAGCCCCATGGCTCATACAGTATGAGGATGGAAGGAAGGTGAGGGCTTTCAAAGAGCTTAGATTCAATGGTTTGCGAACCAATGTGGTGCTAAGGAAAGTCAAGGACTTATTTCCATTGTGGTCCTCAAAATGCTTTCACAAACAGTATGGTTGGTTGGTGGGCACAAAGGAAGTGTCTCTCACTGCCACCAATCCCTGTTGGCATTGTGCTTGTTTACGGTTAGCAGTGTTTGCCTGCGAGGCACTTTCCCCACTCTGCTGAGGCGTGGGCAATGGGCTTCCGGGCTGGTGTGTGTGTGTGTGTGTGTGTGTGTGTGTGTGTGTGTGTGTGTGTGTGTGTGTGTGTGTGTGTGTGTGTGTGTGTGTGTGTGTGTGTGTGTGTGTGTGTGTGTGTGTGTGTGTGTGTGTGTGTGTGTGTGTGTGTGTGTGTGTGTGTGTGTGTGTGTCCGTCTGGAACCATGTGTGAGCTCAGTGTGAAGGGAGAGGTTCTGTTACCAGCGTGTTATTGACTGACGGCTTGGCTCCACCGTTGCTAGGGCCCACTGTTATGAGAGGCTCAGGCCAGACACGGAGAGAATGAGAGCGAGAGGAGATGGAGGGAGACTCCACTCTGTGTGAATGGGTTGTGTTTACGCAGCAGACACACAGTGGTTAGAATGTATTTATACCCATTATCTTAGCAGAGTGTTGGAGAGTGACTGGGGCTTTGGTTGGGCTGGAGAGTGACTGGGGCTTTGGTTGGGCTGGAGAGTGACTGGGGCTTTGGTTGGGCTGGAGAGTGACTGGGGCTTTGGTTGGGATGGAGAGTGACTGGGGCTTTGGTTGGGCTGGAGAGTGACTGGGGCTTTGGTTGGGCTGGAGAGTGACTGGGGCTTTGGTTGGGCTGGACTGGGGGGGGGGGCACCCCATGTACTCCACATAGCCACTCTGCCAGGTACTCTGCCACATAGCCACTCTGCCAGGTACTGTGCCATATAGCCACTCTGCCAGGTACTGTGCCATATAGCCACTCTGCCAGGTACTGTGTCATATAGCCACTCTGCCAGGTACTGTGCCACATAGCCACTCTGCCAGGTACTGTGCCACATAGCCACTCTGCCAGGTACTGTGCCATATAGCCACTCTGCCAGGTACTGTGCCATATAGCCACTCTGCCAGGTACTGTGCCACATAGCCACTCTGCCAGGTACTGTGCCATATAGCCACTCTGCCAGGTACTGTGCCATATAGCCACTCTGCCAGGTACTGTGCCATATAGCCACTCTGCCAGGTACTGTGCCATATAGCCACTCTGCCAGGTACTGTGCCATATAGCCACTCTGCCATCTCTGCGGTGTGTGTGTGTTTTGGAAGTATGGTCACTGATGAAGAACGGCCATGTGTTGTCATGCGTGTCTGCGTTAAAAAGGTGTGCCTTTCAGTACTTCAGAAGGCATGTGCTCGTGTGCGTACGTGTGCGTTGGTGTGTGTGTGTGTGCGTGCGTGTGCCTTGGCCCAGTACCACAGCCCAGTCTCTGCGGTCCCCTAGGAACTCTGTCTGTGTCTGTCAGTTTGAAGCCAACAACAGAACTTCATGTGCCCTGGCTCAATCCTCTCACTCCTCTACTGGAAACATCCATATTTTTGAATGGAAGTGTGCTGTCGTGCTGGAGTCAGCTTTTCAACAAGTGGCTATCAGACAGCTAGCTTTCACTTTGGAGTTATAAACCGGATTCACGCTCTATTTAGGAAAGCTGTGTTGGTTCAAAATAAAACGCTATTGTGGTTCAACTTGTTAATGGGGAAGTTCTTCATCTCAAGGTGACTCACTGGTGTTACTTCAGGTAGCCTGATCCCAGATCTGTTTTGTGCTGTTTAGCCAACTCGTGGTCTATGGTCTTGTCACTGACTACACGGCACAAACCAATCTGAGACCTAGCTAGATCAAAAGGGAACTTATTTGACTTTTTAACCAGTGGACCTCTGCAGACAGAGTGAGGTGTTCTCAGCTCTGTCATCATATAGAGTCATTGTCTGAATCTCCCCACCCGTAGTGAACGTTGGGCAACCCCTTCCCTTAGTCAGGTGGTTGCCAAGCTAAAGTGAAAAGTAAGAGCCTCATGTACACAAACACGTCATTTCTCTATTTTCTGTTGCTCAAAGCAGAAGTTTCTCAGGCTGTGTTTTGCCATCTGAAGTGACTGGTGACTGGTGCCAGGATCAGTCAGGCTAACTGCATGCAGGGGAAAGTCAAAACACGACTTAGGTTGCGTCTTAACTGGCACCCTATTCCCTATATAGTGCACTACTTTTGGCTAGGGCCCATAGGGCCCTGGTCAAACGTAGTGCACTGTATAGGGAACAGGGTGCAATTTAAGACGCAACTTTATTCTCAGTACCAAAACGTACAGATTGCTACCACTCTCTCGCAAACACAAATCATGTTGACAAGCAGTCTCTCTCTGTCTTTGACAGCAGCAGTTTTAGTCAGACAGAGACAAAAAAAAAAGATACATACACAATCGGTCAAAAGTTTGGGAACACCTAAGCATTCATGGGTTTTCTTTATTTGGACTATTTTCTACATTGTAGAATAATAGTGAAGACATCAAAACAATGAAATAGCACATATGGAATCATGTACAACCCAAAAAGTCTTACATAAATCTATTTTAGATTGGAGATTCTTCAAAAAGCCATCCTTTGCCTTGATGACAGCTTTGCACACTCTTGGCATTCTCTCAACCAGATTCACGAGGTAATCACCTGGAATGCATTTCAATTAACAGGTGTGCCTTCTGCAAAGTTAATCTGTGGAATTTCTTTCCTTCTTAATGCATTTGAGCCAATCAGTTGTGTTGTGACAAGGTAGGGGGTGGAATCCAGAAGATAGCCCTATTTGGTAAAAGACCAAGTCCATATTATGGCAAGAACAGCTCAAATAAGCATAATTCCATATGCGTTATTTCATAGTTTTGATGTCTTCACTATTATTCTACAATGTAGAAAATAGTAAAAATGCAGAAAAACCCTTGAATGAATAGGCGTTCTAAAACCTTTTGACCAGTACTGTATGTACGTAGAATCTGGTCTAAGAACAGTGTAAAGTCGCTCTGTATACAAGCGACTGCTCAATGACCAAAAATGTCATTGTAATGTAAGCAGAGCTGTTAGAGTAGCCTGGTTCCAGGTCTGTTTGTGCTGTATAGCCCAACTCCTATAGTATGACAGTGACCTCAGGAGATCACAAGACCAGCACACACAAAAGAAATCTGGGACTAGGCTAATGTTAAAGTGTGATCTACCCCAAACAGGGCAGGGTTTCTGAAATGTCGTCGGTAGTTGTGGAGCCATGAGTAGTACTGTTGTTGTTTACATTGTCCTCTTTTTCCCTCACGTCCTGCCACGGTGGGCTACTTCTACTTTTCAGGTTTCTATTGTTGTGTGGAGGAAGCAATAGCAATCGAATGAGCTGCAGTAGCGCTAGTTGCAGTGCCCGAGACAGACAGACAGACAGACAGACAGGTGAGAGGTAGCACTACAGGTGGTGAGAGGAAGGCTAGGCGGACAGACGACGGCCCAGGGATAGCATTTTTTTTAAACAGTCTGGAGACGAACGTCTCCTGTCCCCACCACCAGACAGACACGGTGGGTTCAAATAATATTTGTTTCCTTCCAAACGCTGTCAGTCTGTCTGAGTAATAGCTGAGGCCTGTACCACTGCCAGATCTGGGTTACTGTAGGCAGCAGTCACTGAAGAAGACTGCTCTCTTTCATGGTGCTTGTGGCCAGATGAACAGTCGGCTGGTGCTCACCACAGGATGCAGGGGGAGATTATCTGCACATTTGGACTTGTCTGTCTGCTTCCTCCTGCCTCTGCCTTCAGAATAGCCTGTTACACTGCATGATTACATCTGATTCATTTCTGAGACGTTCCTTTTGTAAAATGCCCACTTCTGTTGGTTCCCCCCTCTTCTCTTGGGCCCTCTCTCCGCAGGTCTTTCTTTAGGCCGCCCCGGGGGCTTGAAGGGGGCCGCCGGTGGTGGTGGGTAGTATGGCTGTTTGAAGCTCGGTGTGGTTTGACAGGCTGGTCTGGTGGTGGGATGCAGGAACGGAAAGGGAGTTAACTCTGTGCCAAATGTTAGCTGTTGGCTTGGCTGGCTCCATCAAGGCCCAGAAATCAAAAGTGTCTTTTTATGAGGTGTTGTAAAGAAGAAAGGCTGGTTTGAAGGAGTGTGCCGCTCTGCGCCTGTCTCAGACTGAAACGCCACGGGGACACAAGCGGGTTACCGGTCCCACCTGCTGCCTGCCTGCCTTCCTGCTCTGGTTTGGGTTGCCCACCTTGTCTGGATGTTTGAAATTTCAACGGTTATTTTACAGGACACAGCAGGTGTAAAACAGTACAGTGAAATCTTTCTCAAACAATGCAGTATTTAATGTCAAGGTAAGAGGGAATAATATCAATAAAATACAATGATATGCAGGGTCAGTACCAGGAGCATACTTACAATCTGCAGGTACCCATACACCATTATAGAACTCAGAACGTCAGGTCTACACGTCAGACATTTGTGGAACGGGGACTGGTGCTTCTTCATGTACATGGCAATGCCATAGAGTGCTTTTCTCTCTCTTTCTCTCTATATCTCTCTCTCTCTCTCTCAGACAGTGTGCATACACACATATGTCTGCGTGTGTGTTTCGTGACTTGGTGCTGGTTATGACAGCAGGGTGAAAAGTCCTGTGGGGTGGGTTAAGTTGGTGGGTTCTCTGCTCTGTCTGTCTACATTGGTGTGTCCTCTACTCTCCTCTTCTCCCCCTCTCCCTCTCCACTCCTCTCCTCTCCCTCTCCTTCTTTTCCTCTCCTCTCCCTCTGCTCTCCCTCTCCTTCATCTCCTCTCCCTCTCCTCCCCTCCTCGCCCTCTCCCTCCTCTTCTCTCCCTCCCCTCCTCTCCCCTTCTCCCTCTCCTCTCCCCCCTCTCCTCTCCACCTCTCCACCACCTCGCCCTTCTCTTCCTCTCCTCTTCGCCCTCTCCTCATCTCATCCTCTCATCTCCTCTCCTCGCCTCTGAGTGCTGAACCAGTCCCTGTCCAGTTTTATTTATCACAGGCCTGGAAGGGTCCAGACAAGCTGAAAAAGGGACACTTTCCCAGTTGAAAGGTACACAGGGATTCAAGAGAGCTTACAGCAAACGAGCTTGAACAGTAAAAGTCATCAGGATGATTGGCAATGTTTCAACCTGTCTTGACCACAGGGGTATAGAGCTGCTAGTGTCAGTAGAAGGAAGAGTTTAGCCCAGGGTTGGTACATGAGCTGTCAACCCATGTAAAAAGCCATGACGCCACAGGGGGAGACGATAAAGAACTGCATCAGAGCCTCCGGAAGAAGGGAGTGCGACAAAAGAAAGAGGAAGGAAACGTGTATGGTGCTGAAGGGCCTTACACAAGAGGGGTGGCAGGAAGAGGTGGGTAGAGAGAGACCGAGGGAGGGAGAGACTGAGAGAGACTGAGATAGGGAGAGACAGAGGGAGGGAGAGACTGAGGGAGGGAGAGACTGAGGGAGGGAGAGACTGAGAGAGACCGAGAGAGGGAGAGACAGAGGGAGGGAGAGACTGAGGGAGAGAGAGAGAGGGAGAGGGAGGGAGGGAGAGACAGAAAGAGAGAGAGAGAGAGAGAGAGAGAGAGAGAGAGCGAGAGAGAGAGAGAGAGAGAGAGACCGAGGGAGGGAGGGAGAGACTGAGAGAGACCGAGAGAGGGAGAGACAGAGGGAGGGAGAGACTGAGGGAGAGAGAGAGGGAGAGGGAGAGGGAGGGAGAGACAGAAAGAGAGAGAGAGAGAGAGAGAGAGAGAGACCGAGGGAGGGAGAGACTGAGAGAGACCGAGAGAGGGAGAGACAGAGGGAGGGAGAGACTGAGGGAGGGAGAGACAGAGGGAGGGAGAGACTGAGGGAGGGAGAGACTGAGGGAGGGAGAGACTGAGAGAGACCGAGAGAGAGGGAGAGACAGAGGGAGGGAGAGACTGAGGGAGAGAGAGAGAGAGAGGGAGAGGGAGAGAGAGAGAGACAGAAAGAGAGAGAGAGAGAGAGAGAGAGAGAGAGAGACCGGGGAGGGAGAGACTGAGAGAGACCGAGAGAGGGAGAGACAGAGGGAGGGAGAGACTGAGGGAGGGAGAGACTGAGAGAGACCGAGAGTGAGAGAGACCCGGGAGAGGGAGAGACAGAGGGAGGGAGAGACTGAGGGAGAAAGAGAGAGGGAGAGGGAGAGGGAGGGAGAGACAGAAAGAGAGAGAGAGAGAGAGAGAGAGAGAGAGAGAGAGAGAGAGAGAGAGACCGAGGGAGGGAGAGACTGAGAGAGACCGAGAGAGGGAGAGACAGAGGGAGGGAGAGACTGAGGGAGGGAGAGACTGAGGGAGGGAGAGACTGAGAGAGAGAGAGACCGAGGGAGGGAGAGACAGAAAGAGGGAGAGACAGAAAGAGAGAGAGAGAGAGAGAGAGAGAGACGAGGGAGGGAGAGACAGAAAGAGAGAGAGGTGGCACTATACTGGCACGACAAACAATGGAGGGATGCCACTCTCTCTGTCCCCTATGTTGTGGCAACAGGCTCGTTCTGGGTTACGGTGATACAGTGGAGTAGTAGAGACACCCATCAACAGTTGGAGAATCCCTGTCTTTTTGTCTGTAGTGCAGTATTAAGGTAAAGCAGGGCTCTTCCGGTAGAGCCACAGCCTTGTGCCATTGGGTTTAGGTGCCAGGGGCTCTGCCCAGTGGGTCAGCTTACCTTTCAGCCCCCCACTGTTCCACAAGCTCTTCTCAATCTGGTGCCCTTCTGTCAGTCTGTCAGGCCACCCTGTCTCGTCTACACAGACACAACTGTCCGTCGCTCCCTCGCACACTGCCTCACACATACGTGCACAGGACACCCTTACTTAGTCATGTGACTTTCCACAAGTCAAATCATGTGGTTTTTCTGTAAGGGCACACAGACAAAGCACAAAACGCGTGCCCACGCGCAGGCACACACGCACACACACAGTACACACACACACACACACACACACAGTACACACACACACAGTATATACACACACACACACACACACACAGTACACACACACATACACACACACACAGCGTTCAGATAGTCTCGGCCAATCTCATCTCACTCTCTGGCCTCTGACAGTGACATGCAAGGGAAATAAAACACAGCTGTGGGTTCAGTAATGAAGTTAGAGATGTGGCCATCGGTGGAATGTAACCGTCTGCAGTAAACACGGCCAATACAAAGAGCGATAAACAGCGTCACAACCAGCAGATACAAGCAGCGCGGCACTTCAGAGCAGTACAGTGTGTGGAAGCCGAGAGCAGAGGAGTGTAGCCTGCAGAGACTGGGCAGAGCCACTGGCTGGAAGAGTGCCCACTCTGAATTCAAAGTCCACAGTTCTATTCGCATACAGGCTAGCACACACACACACACACACACACACACACACACACACACACACACACACACACACACACACACCCTCACTCACTCACATGCCAAGACTCTCTGGAACAGTGTCCCAGTGAAGACTCAATCATACCCACAGTCACGTAGACCCACATCGACAGGCAGTCTATTGTGAAAGAAAAGTTGTTCCTCTGCCAGGGTGTCATATGCTAGCCTAGCTGCTCGGGTTAAAATGAGGGTTGTGCAACATCACAAAACGCCGGAGGCACTAGAGCTGGGCGATATGGACAGAGAGCCATACCAGAATAATGAGAAATACAATGATATGTTTATAATGTTCATTTGCACCAGTTAAGCTACTTTCGTATATTACCATACCCTTACAACTACTACTACTCCTAGGAATGTTGTAACTATCAAATGTACCATCAGTAATAGCCTGTATAGCAGATTTATTATTTAATTATTATTATTATTTAATTTCTCACTTATCGTGATTATCGATACCAGTTCACTGCCCTCGATAAATGGTTGGCGCGGGTCAGTGTTGATAATTTCCGGTTTATCGTCCCAGCTCTATGAGGCACACAGTCAACAGTCAAGCCTTTGCTCTGTTCACAATTCAATTGTTATTGCACCCACTCTCCACTCCTCTCCACTCCACTCCACTCATCCCCTCTCTACTCCTCCCCTCTCCACCCCCACTCCTCTCCCCCTCCTCTCCACCCCTCTCCTCTCCACTCCTTCTCCCCTCCTCCTCCACCCCTCTCCTCTCCACTCCTCTCCCCCCCCTCCACTCTCCTCCCTTCTCCACTCCACTCTCCCCACTCCTCTCCCTTCCTCTCCATCTCCTCTCGTCTCTTCCACTCTACACTCCGCTCCCCCTCTTTGTCTCCACTCCACTCCTCTCCTCTCCTTGCCTCTCCACTCCTCCCCTCTCCACTCCTCTCCACACCTCCTCTCTTCCTCTCGCCACTCCACTCTCCCTCCTCGCCACTTCACTCCTTCCTCTCCACTTCTCCCCTCTGCCTGTGCCTCTCCACTCCTCCCCTCTCCACTCCTCTCCTTTCCTCTCCACTCCTCCCCTCTCCGTGCCTCTCCACTCCTCTCCTCTCTACTTCCTCCCCTCTCCACTCCTCTCCACACCTCCTCTCTCCACTCTACTCTGCTCCTTGCCTCTCCACTCCTCTCCCTCTCCACCTCTCCCCTCTCCACTCCTCCCCTCTCCACTCCTCTCCTTTCCTCTCCACTCCTCCCCTCTCCTTGCCTCTCCACTCCTCTCCCACTCCTCCCCTCTCCACTCCTCTCCACACCTCCTCTCTCCACTCTACTCTGCTCCTTGCCTCTCCACTCCTCTCCTTGCCTCTCCACTCCTCTCCTTGCCTCTCCACTCCTCCCCTCTCCACTCCTCTCCACTCCACTCCTCCCATCTCCACTTCACTCCTTGCCTCTCCACTCCTCCTCTCTCCACCCTACTCCGCTCCTTACCTCGCCTCTCCACTCCTCACCTCGCCTCTCCACTCCTCTCCTTGCCTCTCTACTCTGCTCCTTGCCTCTCCACTCCTCTCCTTTGCCTCTCCACTCCTCTCCTTGCCTCTCCACTCCTCCCCCTCTCCACTCCTCTCCACTCCACTCCTCCCATCTCCACTTCACTCCTTGCCTCTACACTCCTCCTCTCTCCACCCTACTCCGCTCCTTACCTCGCCTCTCCACTCCTCACCTCGCCTCTCCACTCCTCTCCTTGCCTCTCCACTCCACTCCACTCCACTCCACTCCACTCCACTCCACTCAGACAAAACAAAAGACAGGTTTTGAAAATCTCCAGAAAGCCCCTTCTCTTTTGTTCTCTGTTTGTCCTCCCTTCATTCTCTCCTTCTTCTATTGGATCGGTTCAACATCAAGGGAAGTCAATTGGCCCAGTTGATGTTGACCTAGAATTGAATGTAAATGACCTTCAGCTAAACGGCTATTTCTGTCTAGTGCACTTACATTTCACGTCTAATGAGGTGCAGTGATAGGATGTTACTGATGTAACTCCGCAGATGGAGGGGTGTGTGTGTACGTGCATGCTTGTGTGTGTGTGCACTGTGCACGCGTGTCCGCGTGCCTACGTGTGTGTGTGTGTGTGTGTGTGGTGCGTTTCTGTGTGTGTGTGTGTGTGTGTGTGTGTGTGACTGGGGATTAGTGTAGGCCAGGCCAGTGCAGCTGGGCCACTTGTGTACAGAGGCCATTGAAAGAGAGGGATTAGAGGTAAACTGATACTTAGCAGGAAATGAGCAGTGGCTACTCATAACTCAACTATACCCTCCTCTCTTCTCTTCTCCTCCCCTCTGTCACCCCTTACACATAGCCCCCACACATCCACCTACCACCCACCTCTCGTCCATCACCAGCCTGCAGACCTCCAGAGGGGGATTGTCATGCAAATTGAGGTCCAGGCTTCAGAACTGATAAGAGGGCCTCTCATTTCAGAAGCATTTGTTTTCTAAACAGAGATGAGCTGGGTTTGGGGGACAGGGGTAGACATGAAAAGACAGGGGAAGGGGCTCAGGGGGGTTGATTGATCATTAAATGTGGGCCTGCTTTCTTGGGGTGGGGTAAATGTGGAGCGGTATTTGGATAGGTGTGTGTTTGCGTGTGTGCGTGTGTGTGTGTGTGAGTGTGCGTGCATCTGTGTGAGAGAGAGAGAGAAAAGGAGTCGTATTCTGTTTTACCACGGCAGCAAGCAGTTCCGTCTCTGTCCTAGTTTATCTTTCACTCTCTCACTTCATCCCCCTTCTCTCTCTCTCTCGCTGCCCCCCCCCCCCCCTCTTTCTCTTGTTCCACCTCTCCGCCACTCAGACGGTGTCAGTCAGCAACGGACAGTATCCATTTCTAGACCCCACACAGGAGTTGTCCTTTTCAAAGGACTCATCAACACATGGCCCGTTTACTGCTGTTATTATTGACTGAACACACAGGTTCCCAGCACATTCTGCGCGGTTCCACTCGTTCCCTGTGTTTGATACATTCAAGGCCACGAGGATAGCTGCAGCTCCACTGCTGCAGAAACAATGTGCATACCCAATGGCACCCTATCCCCTATTTAGTGCATGGCGTTTGACCTCGGCCCATTTCTGACCTGGGTCAAGAGTACTGCACTATATAGGGAATATGAGTCCAGACACAGTCACTTCTTTTCAAAGTGGTTAGAGTAGAGGGTGATTTGTTACTTTAGTATTGGGATTATTCCTCTAACAGATTTAACAGATTTACCTCAAGATGTTTCTGGGAAGGAATTTAGGCTGTGGACAATGATTATCTCTAGTAGTAGTAGTGGCAGTAGTAACAGTAGCAGAGTTACACTGGCAGCAGCAGTAGCAGTAGTAACAGTAGCAGAGTTACAGTGGCAGCAGCAGTGGCAGTAGTAACAGTAGCAGAGTTACAGTGGCAGCAGCAGTAGCAGTAGTAACAGTAGCAGAGTTACACTGGCAGCAGCAGTAGCAGTAGTAACAGTAGCAGAGTTACAGTGGCAGCAGCAGTAGTAGTAGTAACAGTGGCAGAGTTACAGTGGCAGCAGCAGTAGTAACAGTAGCAGAGTTAAGGTGGCAGCAGCAGTGGCAGTAGTAACAGTAGCAGAGTTACAGTGGCAGCAGCAGTAGTAACAGTAGCAGAGTTACAGTGGCAGCAGCAGTAGTAACAGTAGCAGAGTTACAGTGGCAGCAGCAGTGGCAGTAGTAACAGTAGCAGAGTTACAGTGGCAGCAGCAGTAGTAACAGTAGCAGAGTTACAGTGGCAGCAGCAGTGGCAGTAGTAACAGTAGCAGAGTTACAGTGGCAGCAGCAGTGGCAGTAGTAACAGTAGCAGAGTTACAGTGGCAGCAGCAGTAGTAACAGTAGCAGAGTTACAGTGGCAGCAGCAGTAGTAACAGTAGCAGAGTTACAGTGGCAGCAGTAGTAGTAACAGTAGCAGAGTTACAGTGGCAGCAGCAGTAGTAACAGTAGCAGAGTTACAGCGGCAGCAGCAGTAGTAACAGTAGCAGAGTTACAGTGGCAGCAGCAGTAGTAACAGTAGCAGAGTTACAGCAGCAGTAGCAGTAGTAACAGTAGCAGAGTTACAGTGGCAGCAGCAGTGGCAGTAGTAACAGTAGCAGAGTTACAGTGGCAGCAGCAGTAGTAGTAGTAACAGTATCAGAGTTACAGCAGCAGTAGCAGTAGTAACAGTAGCAGAGTTACAGTGGCAGCAGCAGTAGTAGTAGTAACAGTATCAGAGTTACAGCAGCAGTAGTAGTAGTAACAGTATCAGAGTTACAGCAGCAGTAGTAGTAGTAACAGTAGCAGAGTTACAGTGGCAGCAGCAGTAGTAACAGTAGCAGAGTTACAGTGGCAGCAGCAGTAGCAGTAGTAACAGTAGCAGAGTTACAGTGGCAGCAGCAGTAGTAACAGTAGCAGAGTTACAGTGGCAGTAGTAACAGTAGCAGAGTTACAGTGGCAGCAGCAGTAGCAGTAGTAACAGTAGCAGAGTTACAGTGGCAGCAGCAGTGGCAGTGGTAACAGTAGCAGAGTTACAGTGGCAGCAGCAGTAGTAGTAGTAACAGTAGCAGAGTTACAGTGGCAGCAGCAGTAGTAACAGTAGCAGAGTTACAGCGGCAGCAGCAGTAGCAGTAGTAACAGTAGCAGAGTTACAGTGGCAGCAGTAGTAGTAACAGTAGCAGAGTTACAGTGGAAGCAGCAGTAGCAGTAGTAACAGTAGCAGAGTTACAGTGGCAGCAGCAGTAGTAACAGTAGCAGAGTTACAGTGGCAGCAGCAATAGTAACAGTAGCAGAGTTACAGTGGCAGTAGTAACAGTAGCAGAGTTACAGCAGCAGTAGTAACAGTAGCAGAGCTACAGTGGCAGCAGCAGTAGTAGTAGTAACAGTAGCAGAGTTACAGTGGCAGCAGCAGTAGTAGTAGTAACAGTAGCAGAGTTACAGCGGCAGCAGCAGTAGCAGTAGTAACAGTAGCAGAGTTACAGTGGCAGCAGCAGTAGTAACAGTAGCAGAGTTACAGTGGCAGCAGCAGTAGCAGTAGTAACAGTAGCAGAGTTACAGTGGCAGCAGCAGTAGTAGTAGTAACAGTAGCAGAGTTACAGTGGCAGCAGCAGTAGTAACAGTAGCAGAGTTACAGTGGCAGCAGCAGTAGCAGTAGTAACAGTAGCAGAGTTACAGTGGCAGCAGCAGTAGTAACAGTAGCAGAGTTACAGTGGCAGCAGCAGTAGTAACAGTAGCAGAGTTACAGTGGCAGCAGCAGTAGCAGTAGTAACAGTAGCAGAGTTACAGTGGCAGCAGCAGTAGTAACAGTAGCAGAGTTACCGTGGCAGCAGCAATAGTAACAGTAGCAGAGTTACAGTGGCAGTAGTAACAGTAGCAGAGTTACAGCAGCAGTAGTAACAGTAGCAGAGCTACAGTGGCAGCAGCAGTAGTAGTAGTAACAGTAGCAGAGTTACAGTGGCAGCAGCAGTAGTAGTAGTAACAGTAGCAGAGTTACAGTGGCAGCAGCAGTAGTAACAGTAGCAGAGTTACAGTGGCAGCAGCAATAGTAACAGTAGCAGAGTTACAGTGGCAGCAGCAGTAGCAGTAGTAACAGTAGCAGAGTTACAGTGGCAGCAGCAGTAGTAACAGTAGCAGAGTTACAGTGGCAGCAGCAGTAGTAACAGTAGCAGAGTTACAGTGGCAGCAGCAGTAGCAGTAGTAACAGTAGCAGAGTTACAGTGGCAGCAGCAGTAGTAACAGTAGCAGAGTTACAGTGGCAGCAGCAGTAGTAACAGTAGCAGAGTTACAGCAGCAGTAGTAACAGTAGCAGAGTTACAGTGGCAGTAGCAGTAGTAACAGTAGCAGAGCTACAGTGGCAGCAGCAGTAGTAGTAGTAACAGTAGCAGAGTTACAGTGGCAGCAGCAGTAGTAGTAGTAACAGTAGCAGAGTTACAGTGGCAGCAGCAGTAGTAACAGTAGCAGAGTTACAGTGGCAGCAGCAATAGTAACAGTAGCAGAGTTACAGTGGCAGCAGCAGTAGCAGTAGTAACAGTAGCAGAGTTACAGTGGCAGCAGCAGTAGTAACAGTAGCAGAGTTACAGTGGCAGCAGCAGTAGTAACAGTAGCAGAGTTACAGTGGCAGCAGCAGTAGCAGTAGTAACAGTAGCAGAGTTACAGTGGCAGCAGCAGTAGTAACAGTAGCAGAGTTACAGTGGCAGCAGCAGTAGTAAGAGTAGCAGAGTTACAGCAGCAGTAGTAACAGTAGCAGAGTTACAGTGGCAGTAGCAGTAGTAACAGTAGCAGAGTTACAGTAGCAGCAGCAGTAGTAACAGTAGCAGAGTTACAGTGGCAGCAGCAGTAGTAACAGTAGCAGAGTTACAGTGGCAGCAGCAGTAGTAACAGTAGCAGAGTTACAGCAGCAGTAGTAACAGTAGCAGAGTTACAGTGGCAGCAGCAATACTAACAGTAGCAGAGTTACAGTGGCAGTAGTAACAGTAGCAGAGCTACAGTGGCAGCAGCAGCAGTAGTAGTAGTAACAGTAGCAGAGTTACAGTGGCAGCAGCAGTAGTAGTAGTAACAGTAGCAGAGCTACAGTGGCAGCAGCAGTA
Organism: Oncorhynchus kisutch; assembly: GCF_002021735.2. Lineage (NCBI taxonomy): Eukaryota > Metazoa > Chordata > Actinopteri > Salmoniformes > Salmonidae > Oncorhynchus > Oncorhynchus kisutch. Next base: position 9,914,876 of record NC_034197.2, read on the forward strand.
GTAGTAGTAACAGTAGCAGAGTTACAGCAGCAGTAGTAACAGTAGCAGAGTTACAGTGGCAGTAGTAACAGTAGCAGAGTTACAGTGGCAGCAGCAGTAGTAGTAGTAACAGTAGCAGAGTTACAGTGGCAGCAGCAGTAGTAACAGTAGCAGAGCTACAGTGGCAGCAGCAGTAGTAGTAGTAACAGTAGCAGAGTTAAGGTGGCAGCAGCAGTAGTAGTAGTAACAGTAGCAGAGTTACAGTGGCAGCAGCAGTAGTAACAGTAGCAGAGTTACACTGGCAGCAGCAGTAGCAGTAGTAACAGTAGCAGAGTTACAGTGGCAGCAGCAGTAGTAACAGTAGCAGAGTTACAGTGGCAGCAGCAATAGTAACAGTAGCAGAGTTACAGTGGCAGCAGCAGTAGTAACAGTAGCAGAGTTACAGTGGCAGCAGCAGTAGTAACAGTAGCAGAGTTACAGTGGCAGCAGCAGTAGTAACAGTAGCAGAGTTACAGTGGCAGCAGCAGTGGCAGTAGTAACAGTAGCAGAGTTACAGTGGCAGCAGCAGTAGCAGTAGTAACAGTAGCAGAGTTACAGTGGCAGCAGCAGTAGCAGTAGTAACAGTAGCAGAGTTACAGTGGCAGCAGCAGTAGTAGTAGTAACAGTAGCAGAGTTACAGTGGCAGCAGCAGTAGTAACAGTAGCAGAGTTACAGTGGCAGCAGCAGTAGTAACAGTAGCAGAGTTGCAGTGGCAACAGCAGTAGTAACAGTAGCAGAGTTGCAGTGGCAGCAGCAGTAGCAGTAGTAACACTAGCAGAGTTACAGTGGCAGCAGTAGTAGCAGTAGTAACAGTAGCAGAGTTGCAGCAGCAGTAGCTAACTGCCGTAGCAGTAATGGTCATCTTGGTATCGAACAAAGCTAGCCCTGAGCGGCAACAACTGTGTCCTCCTCTCACCCCCTCCCCTTTTCTGTCCCCTGGCTTTCTCCGTTTTTCTTTAATCACACTCCTCCTTTTATACCCCCTTTTCCCTTCTTTTTGAAGTCCCCTCTCTCGTAAAAAAGGCAAGCTGGTGGTTTGGGTATGAGGGAAAGGGGGAGAGGAGGAAAGGAGGGAAGGGGGACTGGAGGAGGGGGGGTTGTAGGTTAATTGTAAGCTAGCCCTGTGGTGTCCATTGAAGGTGTTAGCGGGAGGCAGTAAAAGTTAGAATTCTAGAGCCTCCCTGTTTTTATTTTATGATTTTCGCTGCTGTTTTTCACAGGCCTGGGTCTACAGCTGGTGGTGTGAATAGCTTGCCCAAGGTGACTGGATCCTAGTAAAGGCCTGGCCAGCAGGGATGGGGCCTCCAGGCCAGCCATGAGACTATCTTTATAGGCCAGCTTATAAGTCTGGGCCTCTATTGAACCCTGACAGGGCCAAGCTGAGGAATTTAGGGCCAGGAAATGAGAGGAATATAGGGTTTGTTTGTCAGAGGGTGGTGGCGTTTTGGAGGCTGGAGCTGGAGAAGTTGGGGCGTTGAAGTTTGAGGGGTGACCAGGGGTGAAAGTTGAAAGAAGTGGTGTTGGGACGGGGACGGGGGGGTCAACATGTGTGTGCCTGTTACTGAGAGTGTGCAGTGTATGTGTGTTTGTCAGTGTCTGTGTGTGGCGGTGCCGGTGGCGGCATGTCTGTTGGCGTGTGCGTGCGTGCGTGCGTGCGCGCGTGTGTCGTGCGCGCACCTCTGTGTGTGTGAGTGTGTCTCTCTTGGGAAGTATGGAATCCAGACGTGGTGTAGCTCAGTGCCAAAAGGAGCATATTTCAAACATAATTATGTTTAATTTAGCGTAGGAGCATGTGACTCAAGGTACAACTGTGACGTTAGTGGTTATGGCAGTCAGCGTGTGGGACTGGGTTTGAGTCTGCAGTCTGCAGCAGTGGGAGGGGCAGACCGAAGCGGACACCAGTTGTGCATGGACATTTTGCTCTCTCATCTTCCCATACCTTAGCTACCTTGTGGGGCGAGTGGCAGATTTCTCCTGAGGCAAGTGGATGCCAGTCTCAGTGAGTGAGTCACTGTGGAATGAGGGATCCCTAGCTGCAGCCACAGCCCCGCCCATTCAGCCGCCAGGCCCTATCAGTGACTGAGATCTGTCAATCTAATTAATCACACCTCCACTTATCTGCCTGTTGTAAAATGGTTTGTTTTCTTTACCTCTGTCAATTACAGCCCCTCCCAACTCTAAAACAGACACTGAACTCTGATCTGTGACCTGAGGGCTCAGTGCTGCCGCCTTAGGGTGAATGATGGTAGGGTGCACTGGGGACATGGGACTAAAAGTCATGTCTTCCATTCCATTCTGACTGTGTCTATCTTCTCACTACTAATAGTCAGCCAAAATCTCCCCGTCTTTATTTGGTGTAGTCTAACCTAAGCGTGACTGAGTGCAACTGGCTCGCTAACAGCAGTATTCGACTGCAAGCTAGAAAATGTAACCAAAATCAAAGGACTCATCTACCTCTCTTATATTCTGCAGCGGTGGAGACCCAGAGCACCAGCTCAGAGGAGATGGTCCCCAGCTCTCCCTCTCCACCTCCCCCGCCACGCATCTACAAGCCCTGCTTCGTGTGCCAGGACAAGTCCTCCGGCTATCACTACGGGGTCAGCTCCTGTGAGGGCTGCAAGGTGAGGAGGCCCCTGCTTGTGCTTCATGATCACCAGCATCATCACACGCACTGACAACACTCAAACGTAACACTGGCAGGCAGCATGCAAATGGTCTCGTTTCTAATGTCCAAAAGTATGACGTCGGGAACGCTGTAAGGATAGAGAGGGTGAAAGTATTGAACACAGGACGTCGAGGCGTCGCCATGAGAATGTACGAGATCAAAGCCTGGATGAGGAAGTCATAACAGTACAAAACGTGCTAAAATGTTTCAGTCGGGAATCCCGGGATCTGAGAAATGAACAGAAATGAAAGGTTGAAAGATAACGTGGCCGTTACAATGTCACTCCCTCCACCGGGCCGCGTTTCATGTGCTCCTTCCCCCTCTCTTCTCTCGTCTCCAGGGCTTCTTCCGGCGCAGCATCCAGAAGAACATGGTGTACACCTGTCACCGGGACAAGAACTGCCAGATCAACAAGGTCACCCGGAACCGCTGCCAGTACTGCCGACTGCAGAAGTGCTTCGAGGTCGGCATGTCCAAGGAAGGTGAGAGACGTAAGCGAGGCTGGGGGGGATGGGGACTACTGACCTAGGACATCCAGGCCCTGTGATACGGAAGCAGGAATGCAAGCACACACGCTCATGCACAAACACACACATGGAAGTGCACACACACACACATGGAAGTGCACACACACACACTCAGAGTATATAAACAAAGCACTCAATATGCTTTTAGATAGTCGCTGGTAAAGTTTGATCTAAAATGATTCACCCAGGAGGAAGTAGGAAGTGAAACGAAGAAGCAGCAGGGTACTGATTTGGAAAGACTGGGCACAGTACCACCCTTGTGACTAATCACGTTACGAAATGACTCTTCCTGCGAACCAGCGTCCCAAATTACACCCTATTCCCTATATAGTGCACTGCTTTTATCCGGTGCAAAGTAGTGCCCTTCTAGGTTACAGGGTGCCCTTAGGGACACAGACTAGGTGTTTCACTAGTCATCTCAATCTCAACACACCCTTGCCCTACCAAAACCCCTCACCTTTCGTTCGCACTTTCATTTCAGTATAGTCGCTCTCTGTAAAAATAGCCTTTTTTGACTTGGCTCCAACGGATCATTCTGTTATGACAAATACAAAAACAATGAGAGTGTTAGCAAATTCTTGGTCACAAAGAGCTCAATTTACTCAATGTGACTGTGTATGTCTGTGAGAGTGTGTGTGCGAGGTGAGGTGAGTGGTGGGAAGGTTTGCCCATGGGACACTTATGTGGGTGTATTGTTTGTGTGGGATGTGTGTTAGGACGTGGATCACATTGTCCCCCTGCTATTTCTGGATATCCTGAGAGGAAGGAAAGAATGGGAGGAGGGAGAGGGAGGGAGGAAGAGGGAGGGAGATAACAGTGAATGGAGAGATAGTGTCATCACTTTGTTTAAGTGCTGTTATGAGCTAGATTGTATAATATGGCTCACTAACTGGTACGCAACATCACCGAATTGCGGCGAGTCAGTGGGAAGCTAACGGAAGTCCTCACTCACCTGTTGCTGTGTTCCTCCTTCTGCTCTTCCTCTCTTCCTCTTCCACCTCATCCTCCTCTTAATCCTCCTCCTCCTCTTCTCCTCCCTAGCAGTGCGCAACGACAGGAACAAGAAGAAGAAGGACGTGAAGGAGGAGTTGGTGCCGCCGGAGAGCTATGAGCTGAGTGGGGAACTGGAGGAGCTGGTCAACAAAGTCAGCAAGGCCCACCAAGACACCTTCCCCTCACTGCTGCAGCTGGGCAAATACCACACCGTAAGAGTCTCACACATTTGGGTATTTGTCCTTTTTTCCCCGTTAGAACATACTGATTCACATCCCATGTAAAGACACTAATCCACTATGAACATGCACACTTTCCCCAACTCAAAAGGCCAGTTTAGGGTAAATCAAATTTCTCCAAATCAAATCAAATGTCATTGGTCACATATACATGTTTAGCAGAGGTTATTGCGGCTGTAGCGAAATGCTTGTGTTCCTAGCTCCAACAGTGCAGTAGTATCTAACAATACACAACAATACACACAAATTGCAAAAGTAAAAGAATTGAATTAGGATATATACAAATATTAGGATGAGCAATGTCTGAGTGGCATTGATTAAAATACAGTAGAATAGAATACAGTATATACATTTGAGGTGGACCATTTCAGCTTGTCAGTGATGTGTACGCCGAGGAACATTGAATCTTTCCACCTTCTCCACTGTGATCCCATCAATTCGGATCGGGGCGTGCTCCCTCTGCTGTTTTCTGAAGTCCATGATCAGCTCCTTTGTTTTTTTGATGTTGAGTGAGGTTATTTTCCTGGCCCCACTCTCCCAGGGTCCTCACCTCCTCCCTGTAGGCCGTCTCTTCATTGTTGGTTATCATGCCTACTACTGTTGTGTCGTCTGCAAACTTGATGATTGAGTTGGAGGCGGGCGTGGCCTCGCTGTCATGGGTGAGCAGGGAGTACATGAGGGGGCTTAGCACGCACCCATGAGGGGCCATTGTGTTGAGGATCAGCAAAGTGAAGGTGTTGTTTCCTACCTTCACCACCTGGGGGCGGCCCGTCAATGAACAGCATTCTTACATAGGTATTCCTCTTGTCCAGTGCGATGGCAATTGCATGGTCTGTGAACCTATTGGGGCAGTAAGTAAATTGAAGTGGGTCTAGGGTGACAGGTAAGGTGCAAGAGATATGATCCTTGACTATTCTCTCAAAGGACTTCATGATGACAGAAGTGAATGGTACGGGGCGATAGTCATTTAGTTCAGTTATCTTTGCTTTCTTGGGTACAGGAACAATGGTGGACATCTTGAAGCATGTGGTAACAGCAGACTGGGATAGGGAGAGATTGAATATGTCCATAAACACACCAGCCAGCTGGTCTGCGCATGCTCTGAGGACGCGGCTAGGGATGCCGTCTGGGCCGGCAGCCTTGCAAGGGTTAACGCGCTTAAATGTCTCACTCACATCGGCCACGGAGAACGAGAGCCCGCGGTCCTTGGGAGCGGGCCGTGTCGGGGGCACTGTGTTATCCTCAAAGCGGGCGAAGAAGGTGTTCAGCTTGTCCGGAAGCAAGACGCCGGTGTCCGCGACGTGGCTGGTTTTCCCCTTTGTAGTCTGTGATTGTCTGTAGACCCTGCCACGTACGTCTCGTGTCTGAGCCGTTGAACTCCGACTCCACTTTGTCTCTGTGCTGATGTTTGAGAGCTTGGTAGGTGATTGGTTGGTGTACTGTAAGACTGTGAGAACATTCGACCTAGTTGGTTGATGTCCAGTCAGTGGTGTTATTATTCTACCTGAATAATAATTAAGCAAAAGGCCCGAGGGCGTGTGCTATATGGCCAATATACCCCGGCTAATGGCTGTTCTTATGGATACAGCCCTTTAGCCGTGATATATTGGCAATATACCACAAACCCTCAAGATGCCTTATTGCTATTATAAACTGGAGCGTTAAAAATACATGTTTTGTCATACCCATGGTAAAGGCTCCTGAGTGGTGCAGCCGTTTACGGCATTGCATCTCAGTGCTAGAGGCATCACTACAGACCCTGGTTTGATCCCGGGCTGTATCACAACCAGCCGTGATCGGGATAGTCCCATAGGGCGGCACACATTTGGCCCAGCGTCGTTCGGGTTACTGACTTGCCTAGTTAAATAAAGGTAAAAATAAATAAACAATAACCAATAACTCTTCTACCTGATCAATGTCTAATAAGAACCCTGTTTGTGTCCCTGCCATCCCCACGCTCACTCTCTCTCTCTCTCTCTCTCTTTCTGTCTCTCCCGTCCTCCAGAACTCCAGTGCAGAGCAGCGCGTGCAGCTGGACCTGGGGCTGTGGGATAAGTTCAGTGAGCTCTCCACCAAGTGCATCATCAAGATCGTGGAGTTTGCCAAGCGCCTCCCCGGCTTCACCACCCTCACCATCGCTGACCAGATCACCCTCCTCAAGTCAGCCTGCCTGGACATCCTGGTACTTACCTGGTTCTTTCTATCCCCTCATCCGCTCTGTCAACGGACCCTGCTATATTCTCTGAGACTCAGAGACGTGGCAATGTAATGATGAGGGGACACTGCTTCTCAGTGGATAGTGGCGGTATTGCAAGAGTAACCCCACGTGCTGTATAGAGGGAAAGGTGAACAGATGACGAGAGATTAGCCTGTTGTTTTAATGGACAATCGATAAAGAACATAACCTACTATATGGTTTAGCCTTCCTGTTGTATTTTTATTTATTTATATCCTTCCCCCTCTCTTTCTCGGTCTTTCCATCTTTCCCCCTCCGTCTTTCCCCCCTAGATGTTGAGGATCTGCACGCGCTACACCCCAGAGCAGGACACCATGACTTTCTCCGACGGGCTGACCCTGAACCGGACCCAGATGCACAACGCAGGCTTCGGCCCGCTCACAGACCTGGTGTTTGCCTTCGCTGGCCAGCTGCTGCCTCTGGAGATGGACGACACAGAGACTGGCCTCCTCAGCGCCATCTCCCTCATTTCTGGAGGTACTGCACCCTCAGGGGATTAATACTATTTTACTGCTCATCAATACAACGTTAAGAACTAATACACCTACATGTCTTTGAGGTGTTAGGCCGCGATAACATCCTCACTCAGTTACAATACCAGTAGAAATGTGGGGATGGAATAGTTTGGTTGCACTCCACTCTACACTTTATTTACCTGTAGCTGTTACCAATAACATGATACAATTGTAATGACCTCAAAATCATCAATTACGTCGATCCCATCCTAGTCTTATGGCTGTTTATGTGTCCAGTTTGTCACGTAATTGTGTATATAACGCAATCCTCTCCCCCTGTCCGTCCCTCAGACCGTATGGACCTGGAGGAGCCCCAGAAGGTGGACAAGCTGCAGGAGCCCCTCCTGGAGGCCCTGAAGATCTACGCCCGTCGCAGACGCCCCAACAAACCACACATGTTCCCCCGCATGCTGATGAAGATCACTGACCTCAGAGGCATCAGCACCAAGGGTCAGTATTGTTGTAATACAGAAGAGTACACTACAATTACACCAGACCACCAGCTAACACACACAGTCTGAATGATACATATAGATTATGGTGGAAGCAGAACATTTGAGATAGCACTTGGGACGTCAGGATTACTTCCATAACGCCTGGAACATCAAGCACTATAAGCGAACGCTAAGACATGACTTTCTAGACTTGTTAACATGAATGTTTTTTCCCCTGTGGTGTGTGAACAGGGGCCGAGAGGGCCCTCACTCTGAAGATGGAGATCCCAGGCCCCATGCCTCCTCTGATCAGGGAGATGTTAGAGAACCCAGAGGCCTTCGAGGACCAGACAGAGAGCAGTGGAGAGAGCTCCCCACCGCCTGCCCCTCCACCCACTCCACCAGCCTCCACCAAGCCCCCCGCCACCATGAAGACTGAGGCCGAGGACGAGGAGGACAGCTGGGGGACAGAGAACGGCAGTGAGCCCTCCCCAGAGGAGGAAGATGAGGATGATTATGATGATGGGGAAGAAGAGGACAGGGGCTCGGACAGTGAGGGGGAATCCTGGGCTCTGGAGAGTGGCAGCGAAGGGGATAGGAAGAGCCGTGCCAGGAGGGCGCAGTGAGGAGGGGAGGCTATCACACACAAATACAGTCTGTGCACTCAAATACACACACTAACTGATGTAATCATACACACGCACACACACACACACACACACACACACACACACACACACACACACACACACACACACACACACACACACACACACACACACACACACACACACACACACACACACACACACACACACAGACACACAGACACACATACACCCACCTTACCCCTTCCAATGCTGGCCCTCCCTCGCTTTCCTCTGTATCCTCTCCATCTTCCTACTGCACATCAGTCTCTCCAAGCAGGACATGACAGGACAGCAGAGACTTACACCTAACTGTACAGACACTATAACTCAGGTTCTCTGACTCACAGGTTCCTGATAAGTAACATGCAGACACGCAGAGAGACCTGCAGAGATACTATTATAAAAGAGGGATCGGAGAGACGACATGATGCAACCGACTGGACTCGTGAGTCCTGATATAGAGAAGAGGGAAGATGGCGTGATGGCAACCGACTGGACTCGTGAGTCCTGATATAGAGAAGAGGGAAGATGGCGTGATGGCAACAAAAAACAAAAAGTGGACTCTTTGACAACAAAAAAATCACATTTTTTTACTCTCTTTTTGTTTGTATCTACATAGAGGAATGGCCAAAACAGAAAGCATGAACTGAACAATAGACTATTTCCAACGGATGCAAAGCAAAACACGTTTCTTAAAAAGACAAACACAGGATGAAACCAAACTGAATATGCTAATCGATTTTTCTGCTGTTATTTGCTTTTGAATACTGTTCAATTTGTTTGTTTTTTTTCTTGAATTTTCTTTCCCTCTCAATGTATTAATTAGTCCATACATATCTATATATACCATTTATATTTTGTTTGTTTGTAATCCTGGTTTTGTAAATGATTTCTTTAGATGAGGTGTTGTTTTTTGAGGAGATTCCCATTACCTACGGATATCCAGAGAGAGAGAGACGAATCAGAATCCGAACTGGCAGACCTCGAACTGAATCTTCTTTCCAACTGCGCCACTGGTGTTTTTTGGGCAGTTTTGCGCGCCGTAGATGTCAATGATAATCAACTCCGTAATGTTGTGTTACAGTGACTAAAGTTGTGGATTTGTGTTGTTTATCAGGGGACTAGCATTCATCTATGTGCTTCCTTTCAACGCAACAAACGATGCTGTCGAATGGATAGTGTCTCAGTGCCAAAGTTAGCAACTCAACACACACTGACATGTAAAAGTATACACACACACACACACACACATACTAAACCTCAAACCTATAACAAACGTGCCATTTTGGCTTTGTTTGGTAGACAGAGATTGACAGTTGGCCGTAGCACTTGGCTGTGGCACTTTGATATCTTGTTTTATACAATGCATCTTTATTGCCCAATATTGACAGTACAGTCAATGGCAATCTCATCTTATTCAGCAGTCATGCAATTAACGAACACAACGGAAATGTAGAGAACTATCATCATCAAATGCCTGTGAAACCCGAAGCAGTATTTAACAACGTGCACAAGCAAACACTCGCTGACACATGATCAACACACACGCAGACACACGCAAGTTCAAACCAGGAACTTTTAGTGGCAACGACATGAAAACAGACTTCTCAGGGCTACTCTGTTACTAAGGACCAAACCCTAGCGGCCGCCAGGCTGTAGGGTGCGCCAGGAACAGGCAATATTTATGTGTGTGTATTTTTGACTCAAGTCAGTGGGATCTGACCAGTAAACTCCTAGCTCGGTGTACATAGAAGATAGATGACTGGTCTAACAAATGGCGTGGATGCCAGCCAGCCTGTTACCCTTTTCACACTATCATGCCAACCCAAACCAAACCAGTGCTGGCATGGGTATTCTATTTTCACATGGTCCTTTCCAGCACAGTTCCAGGAACTACGGTGGGTGCAGAGCCAGGCCAGCTCTGTCCAGCTCAGTTTGGCTCGGCTCACTGGTGTGAAAAGCATCATCTGTCTCAGACCTGGCAATCCGAGAAACCAACTGCCTTCTCATCCGAAGCCATGACATCATCATGTCTTTGTAATGTTGTAGGTTTGTACCCCCGCTCTCTCGTCTTCTTCAGTGAAGTGGCAGGCCCCATGTGTCCTCCCGTCATTTTCTTCTTCTCTTGCCAACGTGTCTCAGTCAATATGTAACCAATGGTTCATGATGCAGCTGGCTACGTGTACATTCCAGAGTTTTGTACACAGTCTCGCTACGAAGATACAGTATATGAACAGGAACGCAACAGACTCCTCCCAGCGGTAGAGAAAGAGGGCCTACTGTACAGTTCTCTCTGAATGTGGCCCTCCTGGTTGGTTTTTGAGTGTGTGTACAGGCTTTAACATGTCTCCTCTGTCATCGGGTGGATGTTCTCTGTACGGCGCTGTGGAGTCACACAGGAGCGCTTGAGAAGCAGAGCCGGCGAGGTTTGATGACCTCGTTTCCTCTCGGCCTGCCCTGCCAGGCCTTCATGATGCAAACGTTGCGATTATGCTGTTTTGGTGCCGGTGTTCTCTGTAAAACATGGCCAGGGTATTGTCCAATCTTCTGTTCATACCAACTCTGTCATACAACGAAAAAGCCATATGAACTGTAAGGCAAATAAATTACTTTTGTGAGATGAATAACATATTTCCTTTGAGAAATGTCTCATTCTCTTAAAATGTGTTGTAAAATTTTTTCCTTCTCAGTCGTGACACACTTGGATGCACTTATGACACCGATATGAATATTCCGTAAAACAACCCTTCAAATGATTTGTTACCCAAATGTTTTTTTGATAGCCCCCCGTTCGTTCCTTCACCAGCCGCGAGCCTTGCTCCTCCTAGTCCATTTCATTCGAGCTGAGCACTGCAATGGCGTCATCAACACAATGACTACCAATAGTGGGCGCTCTTGCACTTTGGGTACAGAGACCAGCCAGCCAGCAGTGTCTGTACACCAGCCCTGCATATAGGAAAGGACCAAGCAGGCACTAGTATTACCAGTGTGTTACAATTCATTCATGTTGCCTCCTACTGTAGACAGATGCAAACTTCCACTCCGTGTCCTTGGGACAGTGTTACAGTATACACTGAGTGTACAAAACATTAGGAACACCTGCTACTTCCATGACAGACTGACCAGGTGAATCCATGGCGAAAGCTATGATCCCTTATTGATGTCACTTGTTAAATCCACTTAAAATCAGTGAAGATGAAGGGGAGGAGGAAGGTTAAAGAAGGATTGTTAAGACAATTGAGACATGGATTGTGTATGTGTGCCATTCAGAGGGTGAATGGGCAAGACAAAAGATTTAAGTGGCTTTAAACAGGTTATGGTAGTAGATTCCAGGAGCACCGGTTTGTGTCAAGAACTGCAATGCTGCTGGGTCCCCCCCCCCCCCCGTTTTTTAACGCTCAACAGTATCCCGTGCGTATCAAGAACGGTCCACCACCCAAAGGACATCCAGCCAACTTGACACAAACTGTTGGAAGCATTGGAGTCACCACGGGCCAGCATCCCTGTGGGGCAACTCAATATTAGGAAGGTGTTCTTAATGTTTTGTACACTCAGTGTATTATAGCCTCGACGGTTGTTGTTATTAATAGACGTAGACACTAGAGTGAAGAGTGCTAAACAGAGATGGGGGTTCTATCAACTATATGATTGCCATAATTAACTATCGTTAAAAATACAGCTCAATAAAGAGGGACTGGGGATTAGAATAAGGTCCATATATTATTAGCTGCTTTACACGGACTGAAGCTAAACGGCCTCATATATTCAACCCCAATAACACGTTGCTATGGGAACCCTGGGGCAATGGGTAGGAGTGTTGGGGTAGTAAGGGGATTTAAAGAGGCAGGCTGGTATTTTTTGCGGGGTTTCATCGCCACAATTTCCAATTATACTAGCCATGATTAGTCAATTGATGGTTGGAGCAGATATCCTCTCCAGGTTATTAATGGCGCAAAGCAACGGCAAGTTTACAAGGAAGTATACAAGTGAAAAGTAAGAGGGATCAGGCGAATAAGAAGCTACAAGGATCGCCAGAAGGGAGAACGCCAGTCCACCCCAGGACGGATGTTAGCAGTTTCCTTCTATTACTCGGAGAGCATACTGATCACTCAGAAGTCCTGGTAGAGAATCAATAATGAATCATCCTTCGTGAACCATACAGGAACTGGTCTGAATAGAGTAAACCAAGAACGGGGTTTGCTTGTGCTTGTTCTGAACATGGACAATTTTGCATTGATTTCTAGACGTGCTTGCTCGGCGAGTTAAGATCACGTGGCTAGTGGCTACCAGCTTTCTCCGAGAGTAGGCTGGTCCCGTTCTGTAGCCAACTCTTCTATCGTCGTCATGCCTTACATACAGTGTATGGGAGCTGGCCTGGGAGGACAGAACACTGGTAGCGCTGTCTGCAACACCGGCCTGGGAGGACAGAACACTGGTAGCACTGTTTACATCACCAGACAACACTAGCTAGAAGGAATGGAGAGTCAGATCAGAGTGTGTGATAAAACATTCAGGGGCTATGCGGACGTCCTGGAGCCATAGTAAAAGGGTGGTAAGGGACATGTCATATGCTAGGAGGGGATGGGGTGATTATGGGAAAGACTGTAGCCTATCACAGATGGCCCGGAGGAAGGAGACGGGGACATGATCGGCATCCTTTCGTTCCATTACATACGCAGCGGATGCAGAGTGGGTAGGGAGCAATCAAAAGGGGGAAAAAGTGAGGAGGGAAGGTTAAGGGGAAGGTGAGAAACATTTGAAGATGTAGGGATCATACATTTAACAGACAGACAGACAGGGAGATAGAGAGAGGGGGGGGGGGGGGGCAGAGCCCTTTGCTGCAAGGAGGGGACTGATTTGGTTAGAGGACAACGCTACAAGTTGGCAAGGAGCTATTCATGAAACGAAGGTACCACATACCAGAGTGAGGAGGGTCTGCTAGAAGGAACGGGGGGGATACAATGGGGGAAATAAATAAACAAGAAAGGGGAGAGCAGAGGAAAAGAAAAAAGGGTCTGACAGGCTAGGGTGGCAGAGGTCATATGAGAGATGTGGGGGTACATCCCAAATTGCACTCTATTCGCTAGAGAGGCCTGGTCAAAAGTAGTGCACTACATAGGGAATAGGGTACCATTTGGCCTCATCTCATCGGAGATGTGTTCTAGCCTCTGGCTCTTCATATCTTTTACATTTCTAATTAAAAGCGATAAAGAGTGAGGGAGGCATTAATCCACCAGTGATTTCCCAGTTAAGGTTTTAGAGCAGGCCGTAAACCAGCCAGCCTGGCATCATTGATTTTATAATTAGCTACCGTCACCCTAGACTTGAAACGGGGGGAGTGGAGTGATGGGGGGGGGGGGGGGGTAGAAGGAGAGAGAACTGCAGGTAAAGAGGAGCAGGAGGGTAAGAACCGAAATGCAGACGGAGAGATGAGACACGTGTAAACGAGCAAATTAGCATCAGAAATGTCACGCCCCGGAGGAAGCAGCAGATTTTTTTTGTAAAAAACATTTATCTTCCATCAAAAGACAAACACATCACACACAATTGATACACGTACATGTTTATTTTATTACAGAAACCCACCCACACGAACAGACAGTATATAGTATTTACCAATAACTACTTTTTTTTAATTATTATAATTTTTTCATAAGTAAGATGACCTCAACAAACAAACATACACACCAGAAAACCACTGGGAGCCTTATTGCAATGGGAGTAGGCAGCTGTCCTGAATAGCAGTTACACTACACACCCACGTAGCTCACAGTAGACGTAGACGTAGAACTTCCCACGGAAGTCTAGATCTGACGACGACAAAACACCCGTCGATCTCAGTGCTACGGAACATTTGGTGCACATGCCAGGACGTCAAAATCACTCGCACCCAGGGTGGCAAACAGATGTGTAGTACTAAACTACACCACAGGTATAGCTCAACGGGTGCAGAGATGAGGGTACTCCAAAACGTATTGAAGCACAACCTTCAACTGAGCAGCGCTGACAAAGTTGTTATTATGACGGACTGGGTTGTAATGTTACTGACGTCACACTTTTTCACTATGGCTTTTTTACAACCCATGTGTGAGCAAACTGTTGTCCTGTATAGTGGCACCAACACCTCGACCCTTTGGACGAACTCTTCAACCCTTACCGGGAAAGTCGTGATAGATAATACAGTTCAATTGACCCTCAGACAGACAAATCAGGGGGAAAGAAAAAAGAAACGAGTCGTAAAAAAACAAAGAGGAAATACAACACACGATGGTAATGATTATGGATGAGAGATGACATGACACAAACAGGATGAATGACGAGCGTCGCCGTGTCAAACGAAGAGCATCTCCTATTGCAAAATAACAGAGTGCAGCCAATTACATATCGGCCAAGCAAAGTTGCCCCTAGCGCATTATTCTTCCTTAGCTTTTAAACCCTGGCTTTAGTATTTTCTTCTTATTACACGTATCAACTCTGTAGCTTAAACTAAAACGTCATATAATTTCATTACGATATAACACAAGCGGAGTATTGGTAGAAAATCATGAAAAATGTATTTATTGACCCAGTAGTAATCTAGTCCAGGCCAGACTTCCATGAGCTATAGGAACAACACCCCATAACAAGTATTGCAACGTCGGTGTCCATAAATTAGATGATGTTATGATGAAATTCCTTCGTTTACCAATTTGTTCTTTTAGGTACAAATTTAAAATGGCTTCGTCCCTCTGAAGCAGGTCGTTTCTGTATACCGCGCACAGTGAATCTAGCGCATTACTAATGATCTTCTGGGACGTTCTAAACACACATTATTCTTGCTTTAAAACAACACCCCGCTTTAACATTGACATCTGGTATCAAATACAAAAGTATTGCAGTGGCTCTACAGCTACCAGCATGCAGGAGCAATAGCTGTATGTTGCGGAGGATAGAATATTGGAAGTCAAATATATTGTCCAACAAAACAAACATGAGAGAACATCAAAATGTCATTCCTCTCGCCCTAATTAGTAGCAACCACCTTTCTAGAGTGTCTCTTCCAGTCTACATTCAACCTGATCGCCCTCCCCAACCTGATCGCCCTCCCCGACCTGATCGCCCTCCCCGACCCGATCGCCCTCCCCAACCCGATCGCCCTCCCCAACCCGATCGCCCTCCCCGACCCGATCGCCCTCCCCAACCCGATCGCCCAACCCGATCGCCCTCCCCAACCCGATCGCCCTCCCCAACCCGATCGCCCTCAAACTGCCACCCTTTTCCAGAAGCGTTTTCAACCGTTCTCCCCCATTTTGGACGCCTCTCTACCTTTGAGTCTCCTTTCAACTAGTACTACAACACCCCTTATAAAGTAGGAATTTAAATGTCTAATAATGAATAACAGAAAATGCTTATAATATAACATCTCAGGTTTGAATATGAGGAGAAAAAACATTATACATATCTGTACTTTACAATGATTCTTCAAACAAAAGTCTAAGTACGTTTTAATGACTATTATTACAGAAGTCTGAAGCGTTTAAAGTTGTCGCACCGACGGAAGTGCTCAAATCAACTTTTAGATTTTAAAAAGGAGACGGATACATTCACTCAAAATATCTTAATTACAGTGGCTGTCATGATGCCTCATAATAACGGCGTCATAAAAATGACATAACGCCGGTCGTAAAGCTCCCAACATCACTCCTCCTGCAACCAAAATAACCCTGTTATGAAACATGAACTATTAAACATCTAACTAAGACTTAAATGTTGAAGCGTTTCACGCTTTAGAACAGCCACGAGAGGTCGTAACTATGATTTGAGCTGTCACGACCTGTTATAACAGGCATTATGTCATCCTTAGGACCATGTTATGTGCATGTGCAGCACAACAGCCTAGAAGTCACACATCAAAGAAGAAGTTCATAGAAAAATGTAGAAGCAAATTGCATATTAACATCATTTGTCAGAGAGGTGAGTTGTAGTGTGTTTGTGTGTGTGTGTGTGTGCGCTGAATACTGAATTAAAAGTAAAGAACACACTGACAGTGATGCTGTTGACTTGGTCCTGTATCTCCGCTCTCTACCACTGAGAGGTATTAGCCAGGTCACTGGAAGAGAGGGAACAATGAAGAAAGGAAAGGGTGTGAACGATCAATCAAAATCAATAATCAATCGTGACCTTTATCGTCCCAATTTACATTCGCGGTGGGGTCACGGAACAGCAGAACTGTAGAAAAGGAACACATACGAGAAGAAAAGAAAAAAGGAGGCGAGAGAAGGAGGGAGAGAGAAATAGAGAGTGAAAGAGTGGGAGAGAGAGTGCTTTAATGATGCTGAAAATTGGCCCGTGACTCCAGTACTAGCCTGTAGCTAAATCATTGCTATAGCCAGCTGTCAACTTACCTGTCCCCTTGTCCTCCCATCTCTCCCCTCCTTCTCCCTCACTGCCCTCTTCCCTCCCTCGCGCTGCCTCCGTCGCACACGCTCCCTTTCTCCTCTCCTCCACGCTCCCCTTTCTCCTCCCCTCCACACTCAACTTCTTTTACGACCCGATATTCAAAACGTCCATCTCTGAGAGCCATACTCAGCCTGTCATCATAAAAAAAGCCCTCTGTGTGTGTGTGTGTGTGTGTGTGTGTGTGTGTGTGTGTGTGTGTGTGTGTGTGTGTGTGTGTGTGTGTGTGTGTGGGTGCGCTTGCAAGCTACCTGAGGACTGTGTCTGTGGTCTCAGGCAGCAGCAGGGCTGCCTCCTCTCCAGAGCTGTGTCCTCCGCACTGGTCGGTGTTATTCTCCTCCTCCTGCACACACACAGAGAGAGAGAGGGGGGGGGAGAAAGAGAGAAAGTTAAAGTGAGTGGTGAGGCATACACATGTAATAACCTAGCAATAAGGCCATAATAGGGAAATAAGGCACTGCACAGGCAGCTCTCTAAGTGCCTTTCTGAGATATACAGTTTATCGGTGACAGTTAAATTAGCCACAGACAGAAGCACTGGAGATAGCTGCATGTTATCAGCCTAAGGAAACAGCCTGGCTAATTGTACAAGAATTAGTCGTGTGTGTGTGTGTGCGTGTTCATGTGTAAGAGCATCTGATACCGTCTCTTACCGACTCAGAGCTGTGTGTTAGGGTGTCTCCGCCCGATTGCCTGGGCAACAACAGGGGAGCGGGCTGGCTGATGACGACGCCCCCTCGGGACAGGGACCGGGACATGTCTCTGGGGGAGGAGGGGGGGGTGGAGGGGAGCAGGGAGTCAGGCTGGGCCTGGGGGTCACACAGGCTGTAGTGGGCAAGGGGGCGGGAGGAGGGTGGGGGCTGCCTGCAGGGTTGGCGGGAGGGCTGCAGGGCCTCAGGGTTCTCATCCTCAGAGTCAGACAGAGGACTGTCATGGAGGCCTGTCAGACACACACAGAGTAGAAAACAACAGTGGTAAGTGATCGTCAGAGCAGGGCCAGGAGTTCTCCCTGACTGGGAAAAGCTCCTGGCTCTCGTCTCCACTTATCTCATGAAGTCATCTCAGATCCAAGTCAGTGTAGAAGTAGAATATCTTGTTGGGACAGCCCACAGATCAAATGAGTATCGTTGTACATGTCTCTCAGTGCTAGGGTGTTTCCCACGGTGTTAGGTGGGTTCCTTCACTCACTGGTGGAGGCGAACACCGCAGCGCTCCACTTGGCATCTGCCAAAGCCTCCCTCCTCTGTTCCACCTGACCCATGTACTCCATCAGGTCCTGTACAGAGCAGAGGAGGGCCGTCAAGAGACTCGTTTACACATAGACAAGTGTTATGCCAAGACAACTCAGGCTCAAACGGACCTCCGGGCCTCTACACCTCTTGACATGTATAGAAATCTTAAGTCTCCGAAGTGGGCAGGGCTTAGCAGTTGCTATGGAAATGTGTCTGTATGTGGAGAGGGGGAATGGTGGTTGAAGAGATGGAGGTACAAAGGTGTGGGTCTTGCCTGTTGCTCCAGCAGCAGCTGCTCCTTCTCCTTCTGGGCCACCCTCAGACTGGCCTTCAGCTCCTGGAGCTCCCTGCATGTCTCACCCAGCTGCACCTGCAGGGGCAGTCATCAAAACAAGGAGTCACATACTTATATACACACACAGCCTAGCCAGCAGCACAGCGCAAGCAATCAAAGGGACGAGCGAACATGACCCAGCATGTTGGCAAAAACACGTCTCTTTTGACAGACACTTTTATCCAAAGCGACTTAAGAGTCACGCGTTCATACATTTTTACGTTAAGGGAGGCCTCGGCAATGGAACCCCAAAACCACGGGACCGCAAGTGCCATGCTTTACCAACTGAGCCGTAAAGGACCAACTAGGCCGAGTGGTTTTCAATACCGTATAGCACGACACATGGAATGTCAGCATCCTGAGCGTGTGTGGAGAGTTGATTTTTTGTTTGTTTTTGTGTGTGTGTCTATTAATAGCTTGAAATGTCGTTTTGCATGGAGCATTTGGTCTGTGGTACGGTAGGTGTTAAGTCTTTACCCGGTTACAGTCCTTCTCTCTTCCCAGCTCCACTTCCACCTTCTCTCTCTCCATCCTCTCCTCCTGGAGCTTCTTCTCTATCCGCTGCGTCTCTCCATTCAGCTTCTCCAGACGCTCTCTGGCCTTCTGCCATGGGGGGAGACACGCACACCGCTTAACCCAAGTCATGCTGCTGGGACATTCTGATACTTCAATTCAAAGTTCAACCGGAGATACTGGGAAATTGTGTATCGAGAAGACGTGAGGCTTTCCTAGTCGGCCGCAGCTGTCGCGTATATAGCGGAACAGAAAGAGGAGACCTTGCACACACATCCTTTCCAGCACAGTAATGCAATCTCTAGTTCCAATCGGAGTTGAGTATATTAGTGCGTTACAGTTGTCAGTGAGTGTTCTGTAGAGGTTGGTGTCTACAGTCACTATCATTGTGAAACGCTTTGACTACTTGAGTAATCCAATTCATGTGATTAAAGTCCATCCATACGATGATCCTTGTCATTACCTCAGTGCTGCACTGCAGGCTCTGTCTCTCCTGGGCCCAGTGTGCTCTGGCCTCCCTCAGGGCCAGGCTGGCGTCGGCTAGCTGCAGGGTGAGCTGTGCCGCTTGGAGCCTGGCCTGGTGCAGCTCTGTCTGGCCCTGGTCCCTCTGGGCCACCAGGGCACACAGCTCTCCCTTCAGGCCCTCGGCACAACGCTCGCTGGCCCCCAGACGCTCCCGCAGGCCCCGCATCTCAGCCAGGGCGGCCTCGCTCTCCGCCTGATAGGAAAGACAAGAGGAGATGATAGTTCAGCAACAATAACAGGGTTTTCGTCAGATGACCGGTGAGGCCACGGGACATTGGGAACTTTCCTGTCACATTGTCTTTGACCAACCCTGCCACTCCCTCTCTAACCGCCCATCCCTATTTCTCCAGCCAGCAAAGTTTGCCATGGTAGCTAAAATAGCCTCAATAGCCTGGTTAGACGATGATGGGTGAGAACGAGGGGCCGCAGTGGGTACTGCCATTTTCCTGTTGCATTGTGTTCTGTTCAATCCCCTACATCCCTTTTATTAACTACCCTCGGGCCCTCTGTGGGTGGTGCCAGCCTCACCTCTTTCCGCTGCGCCGTACTCAGCCTGTATGTGAGGGTGGTGATGGTGTCACGTAGCTGTAGGGCGTGTGTGTCTCTCTGGGCCAGGGAGCTCCTCAGACCCTGGAACTCAGCAGACAGACTGCGCAGCTCCCCCTCGGACTGCTCCAGCTTGAGCTGAGGAAGACACGTGGATGTAGGAAGAGGAAGAAGAGGGGGATGAGGGGTTTGGGATCAGACATGATGGGTGGTTAGTGTTCGGGCCCAAAATGGCTGCTGTGCTTCACCCAGGTAGCATGCTACATGTTGGTAGTGAAAAACACCACGTTGGTAGTGAAAAACACCACATGTTGGTAGTGAAAAACACCACATGTTGTTAGTGGAAAACACCACATGTTGGTAGTGAAAAACACCACATGTTGGTAGTGAAAAACACCACGTTGGTAGTGAAAAACACCACATGTTGGTAGTGAAAAACACCACATGTTGGTCGTGAAAAACACCACGTGTTGGTAGTGAAAAACACCACATGTTGGTAGTGAAAAACACCACGTGTTGGTAGTGAAAAACACCACATGTTGGTAGTGAAAAACACCACATGTTGGTAGTGAAAAACACCACATGTTGGTCGTGAAAAACACCACGTGTTGGTAGTGAAAAACACCACATGTTGGTCGTGAAAAACACCACGTGTTGGTAGTGAAAAACACCACATGTTAGTAGTGAAAAACACCACATGTTGTTAGTGAAAAACACCACATGTTGGTAGTGAAAAACACCACATGTTGGTCGTGAAAAACACCACGTGTTGGTAGTGGAAAACACCACATGTTGGTAGTGAAAAACACCACATGTTGGTAGTGAAAAACACCACGTTGGTAGTGAAAAACACCACATGTTGGTAGTGAAAAACACCACATGTTGGTCGTGAAAAACACCACGTGTTGGTAGTGAAAAACACCACATGTTGGTAGTGAAAAACACCACGTGTTGGTAGTGAAAAACACCACATGTTGGTAGTGAAAAACACCACATGTTGGTAGTGAAAAACACCACATGTTGGTCGTGAAAAACACCACGTGTTGGTAGTGAAAAACACCACATGTTGGTCGTGAAAAACACCACGTGTTGGTAGTGAAAAACACCACATGTTAGTAGTGAAAAACACCACATGTTGTTAGTGAAAAACACCACATGTTGGTAGTGAAAAACACCACATGTTGGTAGTGAAAAAGCACTAAATAAATCCAAGCCATTATAGTACCTGCAGAACTTTCCTCTCTTTCTCCTCCTCCCTCCTTTGAACTGCTTGCTTCTTAGCCCTCTCCTTCATCCTACACACAGAGACGGGGTTAGCATTAACCAGATAACAGCGCAAGAAAAACAGGCAGGCCGATGGACAAAGAGAGATTAAGGGAGATAAGAGGATGGAAAGAGAGAGATCAAAGAGAGATTGAGGGAGATAAAGGATAGAAAGAGAGAGATCAAAGAGAGATTGAGGGAGATAAGAGGATAGAAAGAGAGAGATCAAAGAGAGGGATTGAGGGAGATAAGAGGATAGAAAGAGAGAGATCAAAGAGAGAGATTGAGGGAGATAAAGGATAGAAAGAGAGAGGTTGAGGGAGATTGAGGGAGATAAGAGGATAGAAAGAGAGAGATCAAAGAGAGAGATTGAGGAAGATAAAGGATAGAAAGAGAGAGATCAAAGAGAGAGATTGAGGGAGATAGAGGATAGAAAGGAGAGAGATTGAGGGAGATAGAGGATAGAAAAGAGAGAGATCAAAGAGAGCGGTTGAGTTCCAGGGAGATAGGGAGCGTCTCTGACCTCTCCAGTTCAGTCTCTCGTTCCAAAGCCTTCAGTGCCAGGGCTTTAATGTCATCCTCCAGCTCTCTGATTCGCTGTTCGCTGGCTGCTTTCATAGTCAGTATGGAGCTCTTCTCTTGAGCCAAGGCCTCTCCTGATGCCTCCACCTCCTGTGACAGGGAGGGAGAGAGAGAATCTACATTCTATACAGTAATCCTGAGACTCCTTTGTAGATGGTGAAGCACATTTGACCTGTAAATGAACTGCTCCTGTTTTGACATGTGACATAACAGTAGAATGCACATCTGGGGTTGTGATCTTGTCGTTCTACGTCAAATCGCATTTTTTTTACAAAGATAAGTGCTCATGACCAGACACCGGGGCTACTTGGACAGGATCAAATCCCCTTTGGCACGGACATTAATCCTGTCTTGTAATGTTACAGTACCTCCTGTCTCCTCTCCATCTCTTCCACCCTGTCTCTGCTTTCTCGCAGCTCTTCCTTCAGGTCTGCGATGTTCCTCTCCAGCTCCTCACAGCCTCTGTCCCACGCCTCTCTTGCCCTCCTGTACTTCTCCCTCTCTCTCTCCTTCATCCTCTCGGCTGACTCCCGTGCATGGAGCAGCTCGGCTCGCTCCCGAAGACACTCTTGCAGGCGACTCTGGAAGGAGAGAGAGAACATTAACTGAGTGCCTAAAAGATTATCCATTTCCATCCTCTGTCTCTTTGCAATTGACTATTGATTCTCACCTCTGCCTATTCATTTCAACAACATTCGTTCACCCTCTCTATAACTGAAAGAGGATATGGACATCCCTCAACAGTACTCTCTCTCTCTTTCTCTCTCTCTCTCTCTCTCGCACCTGCACTCCCTCATGCCCACCTGCAGTAGCTCGGCCCTGGGTACGACCAGAAGCATGTCGGTCCCCCCCTCCTCTCCGTGGGCTCCTTCCTCCAGGGTGACCAGGTCCTCCAAAGGTTTAGGGGCGCTGAAGGTAAACTGGGAGCTGGCAGAGCACACCTCTCCCTTCCCATCCACGTACACAAACTGGTACTGCTGGGAACTGGACTTGGGCAGATAGGAGGCTGCAAGGGGGAGGAAGGGAGTGGGAGAGTGAAATGGTCAATGGATTATCGATCTAGATGTATACATGCTTATACTGCTAAAAATGTATTTATGGCCATGATTTCAGTTATGATGACATGTACACAGTGGTGTAAAGTACTTAAGTAAAAATACTTTCAAGTACTATTTAAGTCATGTTTTGGGGTATCTGTACTTTACTATCGATATTTTTTACAACTTTTACTTCAATACATTACTAAAGAAAATAATGTACATTTTCCCTGACACCCAAAAGTACTCATTGCATTTTTTTCAAATTCACACACTTATCAAGAGAACCCAGGCCCTGACCTTAGAGATCCTGTTTATGTCTCTATTTTGGTTTGGTCAGGGTGTGAGTTGGGGTGGGTATTCTATACTCTATTATTTGTATTTCTATGTTTTGGCCGGGTAGGGTTCTCAATCAGGGACAGCTGTCTATCGTTGTCTCTGATTGAGAACCATACTTAGGTAGCCCTTCCCCCCCCCCCCCCCACCTGTCTTTGTGGGAAGTTGACTTTCTTTAGGGCACATAGCCTTTAGCGGCACGGTTTGGTTCTGTAGTGTTTATTGTTTTATTTTCCAAATAAAGAGAAAATGTACGCTCATCACGCTGCACCTTGGTCCTCTTCAACAGCCGTGACAAAGGAATTTGAATTTATTGATACTTTTACTTCTGATACTTTACTATATATATTTGTTTACCAAATACTTTTACTCAAGTAGTATCTTACTGGGTGACTTTCCCTTTTACTTGAGTTATTTTCTATTAAGGTATCTTTACTTTTACTCAAGTATGACGGTTGGGTACTTTTTCCACCACTGCGTGCACTGTAGATAACCAACCTCTGTGACAAGTGGGCATAATCCTGAATGTGCTTTGACTACATCAGACGCCTGTCTCCTCAGTCCTCACCACAGACGATAAATGACCGTGTCAGTGATAGCTGTTCATCTCCCTGACACAACTCAATGACACAGCCGCTCTGCTCAGCCACCGAAAAGCCAGGCGATCTGTAGTCACCTCAGCTAGCACTGTCACTGAGAGGACGGAGGACACTTTATACACAGTGTAAAGTCTGCAAGCTCCTGTGCTGTAATGTTAAAAGGACGCTTTTCACTCGGTGCTCTCTATTCACTCCTGACTGCCTTAGTGTAATGTATGGTTGGTTATTCAGTCTTTGTACCATTGTCTCTCTCGTCCTCATTACTCAACCTTCTACTTCTTAAAGGAATTCAATCAGAGTCGAACAAAGACTGGTTTAAATTCAAAACCGAGAGCAGGGCGAGAGGGAGAGAGCAGGGCGATAAGCAGGGCGAGAGGGAGAAACAATCTGATCGTCTCCTTTCTGTAACACTATGTGACTTATTGAGTCGTGTCTCTGCTTTAAATATCAGTCACCAGCCTATAGTACCCTTCAACAGGGTCATTCAATTTACTGTGAGACCAATCCAAAGTTGGAGCGTTTCCTTACAGACCTTGGCAGAGTATGAATATTGGGAAATAAAGACAGATACCAGCAGACTGTTGAATGGTCTCACACTTTTCGTGAGTGTGGATATCTTTCTTTATATGATGACCCTGCAAGTTAAGTTAATGAACTTGGGGCGGCAGGTAGCCTAGTGGTTAGAGCGTTGGGCCAGTAACCAAAAAGGTTGCTGGATTTGAATCCCTGAGCTGACAAGGTAAAAAATATGTCATTCTGCCCCGGAACAAGTCAGTTAACACACTGTTCCCTGGTGGGCCGTCATTGTAAATATGGATTTGTTCTTAACTGGCTTGCCTAGTTAAATAAAGGTTCAATGAAAAAGAAGAATAATGAATGTGTGTGTGTGTACTACTTTCTGAACAGTGTGAATGTTGACCAGGCACACTTTGTATGAAACAGAGGGAGGGTTCAAAGGGAGGGACTAGTACCCTGGAAGTTAACACAGCAGTTGACATCTGTGCCTTCCTGGTAGCCTTCCGGGGCCAGGGCCCAAACAAAGGTGTGGTAGTCCTTCACTGACAACCATCCCACCTGAGGGAGTCAGACAAGGGGAGAGAGACAGGGAGACATAAAAAAACACACACAAAAATATTAATATATACAGTAACATTTTTTTTAAATACTGCTGTGCATTTCACTTGATTTCCACTCCTCGGGGTGGGTTTTACTAATTTATCGGGTTAACCTTATACCTTGAAGAGTCCGACCCAGTCATGGCTGGCCCAGGTATGTTGCGAGCTGATGCTGTAGTGGCATTCCACGCGGCTCTGAGGGAAGTAGCTACTACCCACGTTCCGAAACTCCACCCTCCAAGCCTTCTCCATGGCAACACAATAACACTGGTGAGTACCTGTGGGGATACAGGTGTGACGGAGAAAAAAAAGATCTACGTCACAACATTTCATTTGACAACGGCTATAATAAACACAGGTAGACACCAGACCCGAGACCGGTGCTTCAAACAGTTTCAACTGCATCTGATTGTGTTGTTTGGTACAACAGAACCAATAGAGTAGTCACATAATGGTACACTTGGAAGTTGAATCAATCACACCTCAAATAACTTCCAACTATTTTCGAGTATTTGATGAATGTACCCCGGAACCTGTTCAGATGAGCATATATGGAGAAGTAGGTGAGAGGTGACTGCTGTGAAGCAAACTGCTGAGTGAAAGAGTGAAAGAGAAAGAGTCGACCCCTGGGAGTGTTTGTTCAGTGAAAGATGATCTCCTCTCAGTGACCATATGGAGGGCACGAAAAAAGCATGGGGGAAGGGCACTCCCCCCCTGGGATAGTAAAATCTAGATGACAGTTAAGCCCATAACGACCATAACACATAATCACACACTACATGACAACAACACCGAGACTATTTATTACAGCCATTGCCCAACACCTTGTTGTTATTGTACACCACTCTGTTTCTACTTTACCTTTATTTAACGAGGCAAGTCAGTTAAGAACACATTCTAATTTCAATGACGGCCTTGGAACAGCGGGTTAGCTGCCTTGCTCAGGTGTAGAACGACAGATTTTCTTTAGCTTGTCCATTCGGGATTTCGATCTAGCAACCTTTCGGTTACTCGTCCACACGCGCTAACCACTAGACTACCCTGCCGCTCACTCTAGTCACGTGTCGACAAACATGTAGACCTACGGTTCACTTCTTGTTTAAACATCAACAGCCACGTGGGACTAGTATCGAGGCATAGACACAGTACCCAACAAGATATACATTTGATATATTTCACTATTGTACTGGCAGGGATAAATTATGACAGGTGTCAGTCTAAATCCCTGTAATACAATGCAACCTCAAACTAAATTAAGGGGATTGTATTAAAACAACTGCATGGCGCATTAGGCCTATATCTAACATTTCTGGCTAACATATGGTCCATATTACTGAGCTTACAAAAGTGTAAATAGTGAGAACTCTTGAGAAAGTGTAATAACAAGGTAATAACACGTTCATAAACCATGTATAGCGCATTAATAAACACACACAACGTGCAGCCGTCAGTCCACTTGACACGAGCATTAATTCATGTTTGTGTTCTGTTTATTTTGTTAGAAATGAGCAAAAGCCCACAAACAATACAATCTGTGGTAATAAACGACTT
Organism: Oncorhynchus kisutch; assembly: GCF_002021735.2. Lineage (NCBI taxonomy): Eukaryota > Metazoa > Chordata > Actinopteri > Salmoniformes > Salmonidae > Oncorhynchus > Oncorhynchus kisutch. The sequence continues at coordinate 9,941,221 of NC_034197.2, forward strand.
ATTCTATTATATAACATAGATATCTCTAAACTTAAAAAAAAAAAGAAAATGTTCAAATTACACCGCACGAGATTCGTGTCAAGACAAGGCCCACTAGCCTAGCAGCTGCAGTCTCCAGTGTGCGCAATAATAGACTCCAGTGGAAAAAGAAACCCCCACGTTGTGTGCGCGACTCCCTTGATGCGCAAAAGCCAATAATCAGGACCATAGTGACCGTTAACCGATCTCGCCGTAGTGTAATGTATTAAAGAAAAGGTGTGCACCGTCAACAAATACCTGTACCAAATAGGACAATTTGCTCGTTTTCCTTTGTGTTCGTTTCTGCATAGGGAGAACTCTACGCAGATACAGATCGTCAGAGTTTATTTGACTGAAACTCACCTTATTCTGATCTGTTTGCTCTGCAGATTGTCCAATTGATCCGTCCCTATTTAGATTAAAGGCAGACAAAGTCCATCCGTGTCAGAAAACGATTAAACGTTTTTTTAAAGATGCACAACGATGTCTCTTCGCTCTCAGCTGTTCCACTAACCTACAACAATAACAAAAACACACGCATCACAGTGGTGGTGTGTTTTGCTGTATTATGGGAACTGCTGTTCTTCATAGCTGGATGAAGCACAGATCTGAAGCTAGAAATTATAGGAGGAAAACTACAACCCCCGAACACAGAGGAGACGCTCAAAGGTCGGGTTACGGGAAATCGCGTTCTGTAATTTGATGATTCTCCGCGTCCATGGCTGGTTCATATTCTTTTCTCGCCGATTGCATTACGCACGCACTCTCATTGGTCATGTCATGGCCTTAATATAAACGGTCCTATTATAAAGCGCGACGTCATCGATGCGCAGCGGAAAACAACTCATCGGGTTTAATATGAATTGCTTTTGATGCGAGCAACCCTAATGCATTGCATTTGCGACAACAACGAAATGTCAAATTGCTGTAATACTGTCTATTATAGCTGCCTGCTCCCAATATGGTGTTGTTTAGTCCTTTTAAAATGAATAGCCTTTGATTTACTTGCCCATCTCCAGGAAAAACAGAACTCTTAATTCACTCGTGAGTGACACTTGAGCATTGCTAGCATGCCAACATTGGCAGATGAACAGACATGACAAACGTAGGAGAGGTAGTGTTACATGACAAAACTCCATTTGGGATTGAGTGCTAGCATACTATAATAAGCCCCCCCCCCCCCCCCTCGCGAGGCATGTGGAAAGGACTACAGACTATCACAGACTACAGAGGTAAATCCAGCTGCCCACCGAAGCCTCCCCCAATACAAGCTTAACACATTGTATGCTCGCGTCGAGGCAGCCAATACTGAGCCATCCAGGAGGACTCTCGCTGCTCCGGACGACCAGGTGCTTTCCCTCTCCAAGGCTGACGTGAGAAAAACTCTTAAAAAGCGTGAATGCTCACAAAGCCACCGGCCCAGACGGTATCCTTGGCCACGTCCTCAGAGTGTGTGCTGACCAGCTGGATGGTGTCTTCCCGGACATCTTCATCCTGTCCCGGGCTGTAGTCCCCACCTGCTTCAAGGAGACCACCCTCGTCCCAGTGCCCAAGAAAAACAAGGTGACATGCCCAAATTACTATCGCCCGTCGCATTCACTCCAGTCATCATGAAGTGCTTCGAGAGGCTGACATCCCACACCCTCTCCAATATGCCTACCGCTCCATCAGATCCACGGAGGATGGCATTTCCATCTCTATTCACATGGCCATGACACATCTGGACAAGAGGAACACCTATGTGAGAAGGCTGTTCATTGACTACAGTTCAGCATTCAACACACAGGGGGTTGGTGGCACCTTAATTGGGGAGGACGGTCTCATGGTAAGGGGGCAGACCCCAGGGGCAGAGGGGCAGACCACAAGCTGTGAGGATTGGCGACAACACCTCCTCAACACTGACTCTTAACACAGGGACCCCCCCCCCCCCCATAGGTGTGTCCTCAGCCTTCTGCTGTACTCCGTGTTCACCCACGGCTGCGTGGCTTTGCACGGCCCCAAGTCCATCATCAAGTCTATGGACGACACCCTGGTGGTTGTCCTGATAGCCAACAACGAGTCAGCCTATAGGGAGGAGATGAGTGAACTGGTATTGTGGTGCCAGGACAACAACCTCTCCCTCAACGTCATCAAAACAAAGGAGTTCATTGTTGACTTCCGGAAGCAGATCCACATCAACAGGACTGCAGTAGAGAGAGTCAGCCGTTTTCATTTCCTCTGAGGACTTGACATGAACTAACAATACCACCACTCTTGTCAAGAGGGCGCCGCAGCATCTCTACTTCCTAAGGTGGCTGAAGAAATGTGGAATGCCAATCAGGTGCTCTTCAAATACTACCGCTGCACCATCGAGAGCATCCTGAAAGGTTGCATCATGGCCTGGTGCAAGAATTGCTCCGTCCACAGCCACAAGGCCCTCCAGTGGGGGGTGAAGACGGCCCAGTACAACACTGGGATCCTGGTCCCACACATCCAGGAGATCTGCTCACCTTAGCACACATGCACTCACTCAGCCACACAGACATACACACACCCACACAGACATACAGTGCATTCGGAAAGTATTCAGACCCCTTCTCTTTTTCCACATTTTGTTAGATTACAGCCTTATTCTAAAATGTATTAAATAATTGTTTTTTTCCTCATCAATCTAAACACAATACCCCATAATGACGCAGTGAAAACAGGTGTTTAGACATTTCTGCAAATTTATTACAAATAAATACAGAAATAGCTTATTTACATAAGTATTCAGACCCTTTGCTATGAGACTCGACATTGAGCTCAGGTGTATCCTGTTTCCAGTGATCCTCCTTGAGATGTTTCTACAACTTGATTGGAATCCACCTGTGGTAAATTCAATTGATTGGACATGATTTGGAAAGGCACACACCTGTCTATATAAGATCCCACATGAGGTTGAAGAAATTCCCTGAAGAACTCCTAGACAGGATTGTGTTGAGGCATAGATCTGGGGAAAGGTATCAACAAATTCTGCAGCATTGAAGGTCCACAAGAACACAGTGTAAGAAGTTTGGAACCACCAAGACTCTTCCTAGAGCGGGCTGCCCGGCCAAACTGAGCAATTGGGGGAGGAGGTCCTTGGTCAGGGAGGTGACCAAGAACCCGATGGTCTCTCTGACAGAGCTCCAGAATTCCTCTGTGAAGATGGGAGTACCTTTCAGAAGGACAACCATCTCTGCAGTACAGCAGCAATCAGACCTTTATGGTAGAGTGGCCAGAAGGAAGCAAATCCTGTTTTGAATGTTTTGGATGTTTTGAATCGGCAGGGACTGGGAGAATAGTCGGGATTGAGGGAAAGATGAACAGATCAAAGTATGGAGAGATCCTTAATGAAAATCTGCTCCAGAGTGCTCAGGACTTCAGACTGGGGCGAAGGTTCACCTTCTAACGACCCTATGCACACAGCCAATGCTGTTATTTGTAATACATTTGCAAACATTTCTAAAAACTTGGTTTTGCTTTGTCATTATGGGGTATTGTGGGTAGATTGATGTGGGGGAAAAAAATATTTAATACATTTTAGAATAAGGCTGTAACGCAACGGAACGGAAAAGTGAAGGGGTCTGAATACTTTCTGAATGCACCAATTATGTTTGGTAAATACTACACAATCTAAAAACTTGCCCCTCAATCCCCTATTCCCCAAAACACATGTATTTATGATGCAATAGTTTATGTGTCAGGTGTCTAGGGTCAGTCCGTTATATCTGGAGTATTTCTCCTGTCTTGTGTGAATTTAAGTATGCTCCCTTTACTTCTCTATCTCTCTCCCTCCCCTCCCGGAGGACCTGAGCCCTAGGACCATGACTCAGGACTACCTGGCCTGATGACTCCTTGCTGTCCCCAGTCCACCTGGTCGTGCTGCTGCTCCAGTTTCAACTGTTCTGCCTGCGGCTATGGAACCCTGACCTGTTCACCGGACGCGCTACCTTGTCCTGGACCTGCTGTTTTCGACTCTCTCTCTAAACCTCACCTGCTGTCTCCAGCTCTGAATGATCGGCTATGAAAAGCCAACTGACATTTACTCCTGAGGTGCTGACCTGTTGCACCCTCTACAACCACTGTGACTATTATTATACGACCATGCTGGTCATCTATGAATGTTTGAACATCTTGGCCATGTACTGTTATAATCTCCACCCGGCACAGCCAGAAGAGGACCGGCCACCCCTCTGAGCCTGGTTCCTCTCTAGGTTTCTTCCTAGGGTCCTGGGTTTCTGTATAGCACTTTGTGACATCGGCTGATGTTACAAGGTCTTTATAAATAAATGTGATTGATTGATTGAATATTGGACTCTAAATTGTGCCTTCCTGTATTATATTTATGCTCAAGTGTTTATTCTATTCTACTGAGCCATTTACTTTATGTTCGTATTCTTATCTCTTCTTATTTCTTATTGGTGTTGCATTGTCATCAAGGAACCCTGCAAGTAAGCATTTCATTGGACGCGGTATACCATGTGTATCCCGTACATACGACTAATCAAACGTGAAACTTTCAACTGAAGTAGGCTTGCAAAACGCTCTCCAAGTGCAAACGGGTTTATTTGTAATGCGGTAATGCATGACGTCCAGATGTAAGCTACAGCAAATGATGACACGGCCAAACTCTTGTTACTTACAAGTATCCAAAGAAGGTCTTTACTTGAATACACTTTTCAAGGTCATTTCAAAGCTACATCCAAATGCCGTATGACATGGCAGAGCTCACATGCTACAGGGGGTTCCACAGTTGGTAAATCCACGATGGGAAGTATGTAAGTGCATACTGTGCGAGAAAGGTGGAGAATTGCGATGGCGCCACGTGGTCCCTGTACAATCTGCTTCCGTAGACACCAGATGGCAGTGTACTTCAACCAAACCATCTGAGTGAACCTTCCAGAGCCTCCACTCTCGGTTGACGTCGACACAAGCCAGATGCCTTCCCCATGCCTGGTTCTGTCTGTTCTTGCATGTCAGAACTGGAAATTGTCAGCTCACAGCTGGAATGATGGGATATGTTGATATGTTGTATAAAGAAAATAAGCAAAGTGTTATTTCACTTTAACCAAACACCGTAGGCACATTCAAATGATGTCAGCACATGGTGCCCCGGACTTCATTGTCTTCTGACAGGTGACGTCACTCCTACAAGAACCTGTAATCGTTTTTTTACCTCCTACTGCTTTTTAATGTCACATGAACAACACCAGCCCACTCGTCAGAGGGTTGGTCGCTTGATGTGAACCCATTGCAGCGATTAGAAGTTCATTGTTTGCAGACATACAGTGTACTGCATGAGAGTAGCCTATAAAGAGTGTTAAGATGGGTTTTAACAAGAGTGGAGTTGGGTGTCACACGTACACACACACACACACACACGTTTTGTCAGACAGGGTGTGACAGACCTTGCTGGATCATGCCCAGGCTTCTGACTGCAGGTCCAGCTTCCAGGCGGACTCCCGTCAAAACTCTCTCTATTCGCCACACCCTCCTTTCCTCTCCTCCGCCTTCACCCCCTCTCCAATTCTTTTTTTATTGATTTCTTTTTTATAGAATCAATATTAAGAAGTTGTGTGGATGCCTGTGGCCTGGTGTTGATTTGCCTTTTTTTTCCCAGTATAGAGACTTACCTGGTCAAGGGTATCCTGGTTATTTCATTGCAGCAACCCAACACAACATGACCACTGTGATGTTATTTTGGCCTCTGTGTGTCTAGTAGTACACTGTCTAGTGTCTACTGCTGGCCGGACTGGTAAGAGATGGCCGTTGGATGTACAGTATCTCGAGGCGTTAGAAACTTCTCGCGGGCTGTGGTTCATGTCTCAGTCTGGGTGACTTGACTGTCTCGCTCAAAGGGAGCGGCAGATGTTTAAATCAAATCAAGTGCGTTGGTCGCCTGCAACATATCTTGATGATTTGAGATATGCGGTAGCTGCAAAGGTCTTGCAACCTTTTCTAGAATACTTCTGCATTTGATGTGTTTTGAGCAGCGGTGGATGACTGACTAGGTGACAGAATATTTAGAACATATTCAAAGCTGGGTGACACCACAACGGAGAGCTTTAGACACACAAGGGTAGCAGTTAAATAATAAAAAATCAGTGGGGGGGGGGGTCAGGGAGTAACCAATAAGGGTTATATAATAATTTAGTTGAGCAAAGGCACTGGAAGGGTAGAGGACAAAGAAAGGAGGATAAGAGAGGATAAGTGACTGAAAGGAGGGCAGAACAGGGGAAGGGAGGGAGGATGGCGGTGGAGGCAAGGACAGGATAAGTGATAGACAGAGCCACTGAGATGAGAGCAAAACAGGGGGAGGGAGTGGGAGGTGGAGGAGAGGAGTGGGGGATGGACGGACGGTGGGTGGGTGGGTATTTAGTATGCACGGCCGAGCTGCCCCATCTGCCTAGCGCAGCAGCCCTACATCGTATAACTGTCCTGCGGCCTCCCAGACACATAAAGAATGCCTCACATTTGATGTAATTCCGCAAAATTAATGACAGCTTTACTTCACTATGGGCCGTGAGGGAATGATTAGTGTTTGATCGGCCATCTGATCAGACACTGGCCATGCCTGAGCGGAGCTGGAAGTGAGGAAGATGGAAGAGGGGAAACACACGCGAGATGCCGCTGGCAATGACACACACACACACACGCCAACACCTCCCCTGTACCCCTGAGTTCCCTGGTCTGGCTCCCCCTCCAACACTGACTGGCACACAACCACCACCTCATTACACTACACACCCACATACAGGACAGGACAATCCCCAAGTCCCCTCTCTCTCTCTCACACACTCTGCTCTGCTGTGGTCCGTCTGATCCAAATAAACACCCACTGAATGGCAGGAGGAGGCAGCTAGGATGCAGCTCCCACAGGCATAGTGATTGGGAGCCCTCTCTGCAGTTTTTACATCGCTCTAGACGGGCTGTGTTTTGGCTGCCCTGCGCTGCAGTATTTCAAGGCAAAGTGGGCCAACAGGCAGCAGGCATTCAATTTAGACAAGCCTACGGTCGGACTCTGGCCCCTTTTACAAGATATACTTTATTGCAGTTGTGATTGGAATTGGGTATTCGTTTTTTTAAAAGAGATCGGGAACGGATTGGGAATTTGAGAGGAGAAAATTGATAACCCTCCGAAACGAAATTCCTTCTCTTCCCTTCCTTTATTCCTCCCCTCCCCCATCCCCCCCTCCTCCCCCTTCTTCTGGGCTGCCTGCTTTTACAAGCGAACGGGGGTGGGGGGGGGGGGGGCATTCCGTTTTACAAGTGAGCCCGGTGCATCTCGGTGTGCTAGGGGCATTAAAACCAAAGCCGTCTTATCTGTGCAGAGCGTCAGAGGCTCTACGTTAGAATGCTGTTGTGTCCAGCCACTAGGCTCGTGTGGGCTTTTATGTAACGCGGTGCAGTCAGGAATCCAGTGGATAAATTCCACTGAGCTCATAGATAAACTAGTGATTGAGGGTGTGGGGTGGTGGTTGGTTGGAGGAACGATGTAGGTAGGGTTAGAACTGGGGGATGGGTGGTGGCGGTGACAACATAGCAAGGCCAACATTTAGTGACATGATTTACACTACAGTATTTCACATCAAATAAACAAACTTGCCTTTCTATGAATTGGTTGTATTGTGAAGTAGACATTTGGTTTGTGAAAGTCATTGTTATTCGTGTCTATTCTGAATTCCAAATGGCTAAGTTAATTTCCCATCTGACTGTCGGGCTCAGTCCAGACTCCGACCAGGCATTGAAGGGCCTGAGCTATGCCAGCACAGATTGGTGGACAGATCGGCGTTCCAACTCTGTGATTGGATATAGCTTTGGAATATTCCAAATGGTTGTCCATTATAGTAAATGACTGTGGAAAAAGACCACTGGAGATAATAAAAATGGCAATCCCTCCTCGCATCTGTTTTGATGCTGCCTGGGCCGACAACATTTCCACTCTACTTCAGTTCTCTTCTTGTTCATTATCCTCTTCTTTCTTTTTTACGTTACATTGCTGACATCCTTCTTTTCCATTTTTGCGTGCCCCGCTATCACTCTCTCTTTCCATAATGGTCGTATGTCTTTCATTTAAACCTCTAACTCTCCCTCTTCCCCACTCCCCCCTCTCTCTCTCTCTCGCTCCACTTTCCCCTTCTCCTCCACCTCTCTCTCTCTCTCTCTCTCTCTCGCTCCACTTTCCCTTCTCCTCCACCTCTCTCTCTCTCTCTCTCTCTCTCTCTCTCTCTCTCGCTCCACTTTCCCCTTCTCCTCCACTTCTCTCTCTCTCTCTCTCTCTCGCTCCACTTTCCCCTTCTCCTCCACCTCTCTCTCTCTCTCTCTCTCTCTCTCTCGCTCCACTTTCCCCTTCTCCTCCACCTCTCTCTCTCTCTCTCTCTCTCTCTCTCTCGCTCCACTTTCCCCTTCTCCTCCACCTCTCTCTCTCTCTCTCTCTCTCTCTCGCTCCACTTTCCCCCTTCTCCTCCACCTCTCTCTCTCTCTCTCTCTCTCTCTCGCTCCACTTTCCCCTTCTCCTCCACCTCTCTCTCTCTCTCTCTCTCTCTCTCTCGCTCCACTTTCCCCTTCTCCTCCACCTCTCTCTTCTCTTTTCTTTCCTTCTCATTTTATATTTTTGGCTGAGCCGAAGACCTTTTTCTCAGCGCAGTGACCTTTCTAGTTTTAAATGAAGCCCCACTGCGGCATGTCTCTCTTCATAGACCGCCAGTTACGAGCCTTCAGAGGACCGCAAAAGAAAGAAGAAAAAAAACGATTCGGATGAAATGGCCCCTTTAAAAAGCTCTTCCAAATTCCTTTGACATTTTTCTCCCCCCCCCCCCCCCCCCTCATTAATATTCACACTAATGAGGAGTGTCCTAAAGAGCAGGCTTCGGAAAATGTGAGATGCACACACACACAGGTGCCCACACACAAACACACACGTGCGCTCACAAACACGTTGACGCACACACACCGCTGCTTATTACTGATGGATTTGAGGAGATTTATTCAAAGTGGGCAACCAAAGACAGTTACTTGATTGGTGGTTTTCCTAGAAAGATGCCTTTTTTATACCTAGTAGCAGCCATTTAGATTAGACCAAGGTTAAAATCAATACAGCCCCTTGCCAACCTTTGTTGTGCACTATCCACTGTGTACATAGTGTGTAGGATGACTTGGGATGTCAATGAGGTGATGCGTTAATTCACATTTCTTTGCCATACAGATCCCCTCTAAATCCCAGCTGCTGCGGACAGAGAGGTGCGTTATATGGACCTTGTATGGGCCTGTAGTCCCATTGTTCTTTGGTACGCAACAACAACGTGTTCCTGACTTTGTTTTGGAAAATGGGAACTGTCTGGATGTGTCTCAGTTAGCCAAATTGTGCTACAGAGAAATAGCTCTCAAATTCATCGAAACCACACGGAGCTACGCTGTGCTGTGTCCATTGATCCAGAGCTGCTATCAGGGCATACCTGTTCATTACACCTCTATAAAACCCTGTTGGTCTGAGAATGCAACGGCAATTACAGGGAATGATTAGAGCAATTAAGTTCTAGAGGGAGGGCTGAGGGCAGGGATGGAGCCTTTTACCCGCTACCTTGGGCCTCATGGGGAGAGTAGCCTGTGAGTGTGCGTGTGTGTGGGTGTGTGTGTGTATGTGTGTGTGCGCGTGCGTGCGTGTGTGTGTGTGTGTGTACACTACCTACCTTGTTCATCCACTCAACTTTCTCCACATCCAGAAAGTTGACCTGCAGAGAAAGCGAGAAAGTGATTGTATAGATTTGAACTTTGAACTGCCTTTAAACAATATAGCAGAAGAGTGTAACCTGGGTAAGAAAGTGTGGAGCTCGTGAAATGGGTAAAGATTGATTTGAGACAGTAAAATGAAGGCCGTTGCCAATGTTTTAAAATATAATGAACCACAGACCGCCCTAAACATTTCTTCCAAAGCAAAACCACAGTCACAAGACCTTCACAAGATCACACTGATCAAGTGAGTGAGTGTCCTGTGGGAGGGGCTGATAAAGAATGTTGAAATAGTCCCATGACTAAGAAAACATGTATACTTTCTCCCTCTTGTGTGTGTGTGTGTGTGTGTGTGTGTGTGTGTGTGTGTGTGTGTGTGTGTGTGTGTGTGTGTGTGTGTGTGTGTGTGTGTGTGTGTGTGTGTGTGTGTGTGTGTGTGTGTGTGTGTGTGTGTGTGTACGTGTGCGTGTGCGTGCGTGTGTGCGTGTGCGTGTGTGCGTGTGTTCAGGCACCCCTGCCTGCAGTGTAGGAGCCAAGTCCTCAGCAGGAGCTCAATTGCAGCTGCAATATACAGTACCAGTCAAAGGTTTGGACACACCTACTCATTCCAGGACTTTTCTTTATTTTTTAAACTATTTTCTACATTGTAGAATAAAACTATGAAATAACATATGGAATCATGTAGTAACCAAAAAAGTGTTAAACAAATAATATATGTTATATATTTTATATATATTTTATATTTGAGAATCTTTAAAGTAGCCACCCTCTGCCTTGATGAAAGCTTGTAACACTCTTAGCATTCTCTCAACTAGCTTCATTAGGTCGTCACCTGGAATGCATTTCAATTAGCAGGTGTGCCTTGTTAAAAGTTCATTTGTGGATTTCTTTTCCTTCTTAATTTAACGCATCGAGCCAACCAGTTTTGTTGAGACAAGGCATGGGTGACTTACAGAAGATAGTGCTATTTGGCAAAGTCCATATTATGGCAAGAACAGCTCAAATAAGCGAAGAGAAACAACAGTGCATCATTACTTTAAGACATGAAGGTCAGTCAATCCGGAAAATGTTCAGAACTTTGAAAGTTTCTTCAAGTGCAGTCGCAAAAACCATCAAGCGCTATGATGAAACTGGCTCTCATGAGGACCACCACAGGAAAGGAAGACCCAGAGTTACCTCTGCTGCAGAGGATAAGTTCATTAGAGTTAACTGCACCTCAGATTGCAGCCCAAATAAATGCTTCACAGAGTTCAACTGACACATCTCAACATCAACTGTTCAGAGGAGACTGCATGAATCAGGCCTTCATGGTCAAATTGCCTCAAAGAAACCACTACCAATAATAAGAAGAGACTTGCTTGGGCCAAGAAACATAAGCAATGGACATTAGACCAGTGGAAATCTGTCCTTTGGTCTGATGAGTCGAAATTTAAGATTTTTGGTTCCAACCGCTGTGTCTTTGTGAGATGCAGAGTAGGTGTGTGGTTCCCACCGTGAAGCGTGGTGGAGGAGGTGTGATGGTGTGGGGGTGCTTTGCTGGTGACACTGTCTGTGATTTATTTAGAATTCAAGGTACACTTAACCAGCATGGCTACCACAGCATTCTGCAGCAATACGCCATCCCATCTGGTTTGCGCTTAGTGGGACCTTCATTTGTTTTCAACAGGACAATGACCCAACACACCTCCAGGTTATTTGACCAAGAAAGAGAGTGATGGACTGCTGCATCAGATGACCTGGCCTCCACAATCACCCGACCTCAACCCAATTGAGATGGTTTGGTATGAGTTGGACCGCAGAGTGAAGGAAAAGCAGCCAACAAGTGCTCACCATATGTGGGAACTCCTTCAAGACTGTTGGAAAAGCATTCCAGGTGAAGCTGGTTGAGAGAATGCCAAGAGTGTGCAAAGCTGTCATCAAGGCAAAGGGTGGCTACCATGTAAGAATTTGTTTAACACTTTTTTGGTTACTACATGATTCCATATGTGCTATTTCATAGTTTTGATGTCTTCACTATTACTCAACAATGCAGAAAATAGTTCAAATAAAGAAAAACCCCCTGAATGAGTAGGTGTGCCCATGCTTTTGACTGGTACTATAGGCCTCGTACAAAAACAGAGCAGGAACAGGGACATGCCTGTGTGTGCACGTGCAGGCACACAGACAAACACACACATACACACAAACTGTTCCAAGGCAAAGACCAAAGACAACACACCGTCATGCTGATCCACACTCACACCTGTAAAAACAAACACCGCCTGTGGAGGATGTATTTTCCAGGTTGTATTTAGAAGTTATGTAATAGAGGCCCTCCTTGTCTGTGGACGAGGTTAGCACTACTGGCTTTACGGCAGTAGGGAGATAGCTGAATTTAAACGTGTTAGTTCAGACACACATTTTCCATTCCTAGATTCGACCTCGTAAAATTCCCACCATCACCCCTGAACCCCAGACACACAGAGCACGGAAAACAGAGACCGAGTGGAACATTTACAACAAGCTGTGGCTCCTGTGGAAATATACAGAGAAAAGAATCTGAGCTCCTCCTTTATTTTAAGGTCTCTCATGATTTGATCGTCTACTGAAGATAAGTATTTAAGTATGTAAAACAATTACAACAATCCATATGCTGTGTTTAGTGTGAAGGGAGAAAAGTTTAAATATCTAATATGTCTATTTCAAACATCAAACAAAGGTTCCTTATAGAATATTTCAATCAACGGAACACATTTTCAAATGACAGGCAAGGTTTCTAGATGTCCCGCCCACACACACACATCGCCTTGGTAACCCTAATGAATTATGGGCTGGCCCAGTTAAAGCATGTACGGTATTACCTTACCTTGTCCTGGTTGTCTATTAATCATTGATCTCATCGGGCTGGTTCCCTCACTCTTCCTCCCTTCCCCCTCTCCTCCCCTCTCTCCCACTCGCACCCTTCTCCTCCACTCTCCCCTCCCCTCTCTCCCACTCGCACCCTTCTCCTCCACTCTCCCCTCCCCTCTCTCCCACTCGCACCCTTCTCCTCCACTCTCCCCTCTCTCCCCCTCGCACCCTTCTCCTCCACTCTCCCCTCCCCTCTCTCCCACTCGCACCCTTCTCCTCCACTCTCCCCTCCCCTCTCTCCCACTCGCACCCTTCTCCTCCACTCTCCCCTCCCCTCTCTCCCACTCGCACCCTTCTCCTCCACTCTCCCCTCTCTCCCCCTCGCACCCTTCTCCTCCACTCTCCCCTCCCCTCTCTCCCACTCGCACCCTTCTCCTCCACTCTCCCCTCCCCTCTCTCCCCCTCGCACCCTTCTCCTCCACTCTCCCCTCCCCTCTCTCCCACTCGCACCCTTCTCCTCCACTCTCCCCTCCCCTCTCTCCCACTCGCACCCTTCTCCTCCACTCTCCCCTCCCCTCTCTCCCACTCGCACCCTTCTCCTCCACTCTCCCCTCCCCTCTCTCCCACTCGCACCCTTCTCGTCCACTCTCCCCTCCCCTCTCTCCCCCTCGCACCCTTCTCCTCCACTCTCCCCTCCCCTCTCTCCCACTCGCACCCTTCTCCTCCACTCTCCCCTCCCCTCTCTCCCACTTGCACCCTTCTCCTCCACTCTCCCCTCCCCTCTCTCCCCCTCGCACCCTTCTCCTCCACTCGCCCCTCCCCCAGGGACTCTGTCACACTCCAGTCCCCATCAGGGTTGGGCTCAATTTAGAATTTTGGAATCCACTCCTATTCAACTCATGAGATGAAATTCGAACTGAATTGATTTCCGGGTGATTCAAATAAACCCCATGTTCGATGACTCTCCCAGGTTACACTTCCAGATACAAAATATACCCCGTTCAAGGGTGTTTCTTTTAACTTTAGTGCTTAGAATAGTCCAATTATATTTCCACCAGCGTGGCTTCTTCTTGAAGGGCTCAGGGTCAAGGTGAAACGGCACTTTAAATGAAATGTTGATTATTGTGCACTGTCCCTGCAAAAAATAAACGTCACAATATTAACAAAGTAAGACTGCTTTTCACGCAGACAACCATTTTACACGTGTACGCCTAAGCTCACGTGCTGACAGTAAACGGTGTGATTTACGGTGAAACGCCGTACGATGGCTGTTTAGTGGCTGTATAGCGGTGGCTGTAATGAGTGATTACGAACGTGAGATTGACGAATAATGACTAGAGTAAACGCGGTGCTGAAAGCTGCAGCTCCTGATAACACGGTTGAGGGTAACGTGGCGATGGGTTGATTAATTGGGTTGGTAAGAAATAAAGGGTAAAGCCTGGTGAGTTAGAGTTGTGGGCTAGAATACGAATGAGGGGTAGGACTTGGGAAAACAGTGCAATTGTGTGTGTTGGATGGGACATGTTTGTCTGTTTCACAAACTGGTAAAACATTTAATGTTGCCTGTAAGAGTCGGGAATGGTGAGAAAAGCTGGGCAGTAATCATGCTGATTGACTATGATGTCAGACTTGATGAGGAGGAGATCAGTATGCTGTGTCGTGCTGATAAAGTATTAAGTGGCAGCCTCTCACGAATCCCGTGTGAATACTGGTCCTCTGTAGCTCAGTTGGTAGAACAATGCCAGGATGGCGAGTTCGATTCTCAGGACCACCCGTACGTGAGATGTATGCAAGCACGACTGTAAGTGTCTTCGGATGAAAGCCTATGCTCCTTCAGAACCCCAGAAGTCCCCATCCCAGTCCAGACTGCAAAGCAGTGATGTGATGGACTTGTCTTGCTTCCTTATAGCCATACATGTATATGTCTGTGTAATACCGCTCCATACGCACAGAAGACACTGCGCGCTCCCTTTCCTTATCTGAGAAATACGCGTTTTTACAGAGTTTGAGCAATAAAAAGCCAGGAGCAGATAGCCTATAAATCTGGCCATAAAAATGTTGAGTTGTCAGTGGTGCCATCAGCTATCAATCGTGCATCGTGGCAGGCTGATGAAGGGGAAATAGGTGATAAAAAAAAAGCATTTTAGGGAGATTATGTCCAGTCTTCCATTTGCAAAGTGCTGCAGCGGCATCAGGGTAGAATCTTAATCATTGGTTGGCTGGTGAGGGTGGTGTTGATGGTGATGGGTGGATGGGCAGGGGAAGGGGCTCTGTCTTGGTGTTAGAGAAGGAGGAAGAGTGGAAAAGAGGAGGAGGGGGGCACTGGCTGATGAGGCTGAGGAAGGAGGAGAGAAAGAAGAGAGAAAGAGGGAGGAGGATGAGAGGGAGACAGAGGGCAGGAGAGAGGGAGAGGGCAGAAAGAGAGAGAGAGAAGAGGGTGGGGGGAGAAGGGAACAGCGTTGAAGAAAATTATACAACTAGCATAAATCACTTCTACACTCCCGTTTTTCTCTCCTTCAATCTTTTATCTCTCTTTCTCTCTCTTTATCTCACTCTCCCATCTCTTCCCTCTATCTCTCTCTCCTCATTTGCGCTCCTCCTCCGCCTCTCCCTGAATATTCCTCCTTTTATTTCTCTCCTCCTCCTCCTCCTCCTCCTCCTCCTCCTCCTCCTCCTCCTCCTCCTACTCCTCCTACTCCTCCTCCTCACCATGTGCTTTATGTGATGCACCCCTACTCATCCTCACAATCCCCCTCTCTCTCTCCATCCATCTCTCTCTCTATCCCCTATATCTCTCCATCCATCTCTCCCTCATCCCCTCATCCCTCTCTCTCTTCGCCTCTCCCTCCATCTCTCTCTCCCCCTCTTTCCATCCCTCCCTCCCTCCCTCTTTCCATATCTCAATCCCTCTCTCCATCCTTGTCTCTCTGTCCGTCTCTCTTGACCCCCTCTCCATCCGTTCCCTCTCTTCCCTCCGTCCATCAGTTCCATCTCCTCTGTGGTTTGTTTCCATGCTAGCTTTATGATTTTATTGATTGTGTTTCTGTTGCTATCCAGGGATTGATTTATCCTAAGGCTGCCTAAGGAAACTGTATTTGGCAGAGCCAGAAGAGATTGACTTGTCTCTCAGAGATTGGTCCGATATGTACTGGCCGGCTGGGCAGCTGTTTGAAATAAAAGACAAGACCATATTGTTGTGATAGTTTAATTCACACTTTGCCAGAAGGCCGTGTGACAGCATTCTGGATTGGTTGCTTCTTTATTACCTGCGCTTGATAGGATTTTTTTTCCCAAACGAAAAGAAAAGTACTGAGATATGACGCAGAGGCATTTAAGTCAAAAGTCCAATTTCAGGTTAAAAGTTGCTGACAATGGGCAATGCCGAGAATTCTTATTGAAATTGTAAAGAAAGACCATTTTACAGTAAATTGTGAGTCTCAAAATCATAGTTCTCATTGACATGTACAGTACAGGATGTATTTGCTTTGTCCTTAAATAGAATAGCTGTCTGTCTGTCTGTCTGTCTGTCTGTCTGTCTGTCTGTCTGTCTGTCTGTCTGTCTGTCTGTCTGTCTGTCTGTCTGTCTGTCTGTCTGTCTGTCTGTCTGTCTGTCTGTCTGTCTGTCTGTCTGTCTGTCTGTCTGTCTGTCTGTCTGTCTGTCTGTCTGTCTGTCTGTCTGTCTGTCTGTCTGTCTGTCTGTCTGTCTGTCTGTCTGTCTGTCTGTCTGTCTGTCTGTCTGTCTGTCTGTCTGTCTGTCTGTCTGTCTGTCTGTCTGTGACAGGCATAGAGGAACAACAGACTAGAGGGAGACCACATTTATGAGAGTGCCCATTGAATTGATAAATGCCTTCACTGTCTGACCTGTAACGCCCTCTTTTAATTTAAGGCCATTTGTTAATTCATTTAAATCGCTTTGCAGCCTTTGGTTCCGCTCCAAAGATCTTTGATGATGTCATTCTGTGCTGAGCAGAGCTGACTTCAAGCCGGTGCAAACCGGGTTCAGTGACACAGGGTCCGTGTTCAAAAAACATCTCCGAGTGGGACTGCTGATTTCGGAAGAAGGTTCCCCTTGTCTTTTAGATCCTACATTCATCATCATGTGAAAGAACAAACTGATCTTATATCAGCCACTTCTACTCTGAGACTCTATGTGGATATGGCCCTGGTCTACTCTAGGCTTCTATCATGTGACCACTCAGCACCCTTGAAAGAGACAAAGGGACAATGTTGCGTTCTGCATACAAAATAATGTAAGGGATTATCAATGCATTTAAAGCTAGAGGATGATAATGAGTTGAGTGTTCTGCATTCTATGGCTCGGTATCTATGGTTACCTGTGGAGGTGAAAGCATGAAGGTGCACAGATGTCGGGTTCTTGATTTGAGCCAGTTTTCTACGGCAGGAAAATAATCCTGCAGCAACAGGAAATGTGAATTATTACGTGGATCATAATGAATGGAGATTTTTTTGTAGGGGTTGATACATTTATCGCTAGGGCAAATCAAGTCTAACATTTCTAAGTGGAAGTTACAAACTGTAGAGGCCTTTTTCAAACTCGAATACACTGCATGTTTGCTTTGCAGGACAATTCTCAGCATCAAAGGGTTGGGGTCAATTCCATTTCAATTCTAGAGAACTCAGAAAGTAAACCAAATTCCAATTTCAAACTCCCAAATTTAAAAGCATTGGAATTGGAATATTCAGTTCACCGTCTGAGTTTAATGGAATTGAAATAGAATTGACCCCAAACCTGATATGAGTTGTGAAGAGCTCCGTTGGTCACTGGAGGTTGTTTTCCCAGGTTAGAGAGACTGAGTCACTACTCACTACTAAGCTAGGGGATTCTCTCTCTGTGGTCCCGTATTAGTACCTGGATGTGTCTGCTAAGGCATCAGAGTGCCCTGCCAGCCATCAGACAGGCTTACTGAAGCCAGGCGGTGTACTAGTCTCAGGGGCTGTGCTGCCACCTATAGGCAGACTGCAGACTGCAGCATATTACGCAGCTCCGGGAGCGGTGGTGGCATCAAGTCTCAACCTAACCCTTCACCTCCAGTAACTCATGTTGTGAGGGTGAGTCACGATGAGAGAAGAGGATGCCCACCTCGAAGGAAGGTGGTTGTCCGTTTAAAGATCCAACCTGTGGTTTAATTTCTAGTGGAACATTTTGAAAAAAGGATTGTTCTGGCAGGACTGAGGGGGAGGATCTCTACAAGGAGACCGCACACTGAATTGCTGAAATGGAACTACATTGGTGTGTGTGTGTGTGTGTGTGTGCGCGCGCGTGCGTGTGTATACTTAATACAATGTAATCAGAAACTAGAAGAAACAGAAAGAGTAGTGGAATGTGTCACAATAATAGTCTTAATTTGATCCGATTTTTTTTGTGAGATGAAGAAACACATGATGCACATTCTTCAATTAGTTTCATTTCATCTACTGCCCGTCTAAGACAGAGGATACATTATGTAGAACAAGTCGAATACTGCATGTCTTCGTGTGGTGGTGAACAGTGCGTGTGGAATGTAGCTCGAATGGTTCTCATCACTGACGCAGGCAGCTCTCTGAGTCGGAACTGTGTGTAACTACAGTTTTACTACGACTGAGACTAGAGAGCCATGGTGCAATGCGTTCGGTTGTGACGTAAGCGTTGGTTGACTGTGGTGCACGTCGTTGAATTCCAACGGCCGCAGATTACACCGACTTCACAACTTCATCGACAAAACCTCACACTCGGTGGTTACGTCTGACAAGCGTGTATGCTAAGACAGCGAGGTGGTCCTTAAGACAGGGAGTGATGCAACCATAGATGGGATATTGCCTATGGGTGTGACGATAATATTATAGTGTGTTATCTTCTATTTCTACGGGTGTAATCGCAGAGCGAGGTGAGCAAGGGAGGTTGTAGTACCGCTAGAGTCTGCCAGGGGGCAGCGGAGCACACACAAAGCGCATGTTGTCGTGTTGATATTGAGTATTGCATCATGAGAACTCGGGAACAGTCTACGGTATACCCTGGTTCTAGTTCTATCTGCCTCGTCTGTCTCCTCTGACAGTGTATCTATGGCCCCCTCTTCACCCAATGGAGGAATTGTGTCAAGGAATATTCCAAGAAAACTGGTCCCCAAATTGAAGTTGATACATGGCATCTAAAAAACGAAACGGTTATTTTATATGCATTGTATGTATAATTATATAAATGTGCAACATATAAAGCTAGATAAACATACAACATGCCTAGATACAAATACATGGTATATAGGCTACATGGTATGGAAACGACATGCACACAGAGATAGATGAACACACCACGCAACAGCCAAGAGGTCAACAAAGACAAGCCGATCATGTGAACGGGTCGAGGTTCATCGCCCTGAAAGAGCCCTGCTATAGTCCTGTTATAGCTATCACTGCTCTCCGGTTTACATCCTGTATTAATGCTCTGTCCATTACTGTAAAATCAGGTCACTGTCCTTTTCCGTTCAGAGGCCACGCAGGGCACAGTGAACGACAGAGTGAGTATGATCAAATCTATATGGATATCTTAGTTCATCCATGCTGAAGATCAGCTCGTACAGACTGTAGGCATGGATCTGTTATACATGTTATGTGGATATTATATATATTTTTAAGTATTTAAAAGTACTTGTAAAATGAATTGTCAATGACTTTCCAAAATAACCCAGCGAGTAAATTCAATGAGTTTGAAATGTGGGGCTGTAATCTTTCTGCTCGTAAAAAAAACAACTGTAAAATCATTTGATTCCCTTGTTGTAAGCCGAGACTTTATTAGCTATAAGAATTACAAACATTAATGTTATTGTACACTAAAAATAAAGCTATATTCAAACACACATTGAGCTATTTCTCAGCAATGTAATATATTGTCTAATTCAGTGATCTTTCATTCATGGCTATCAAGACAACTGAAGGAAATTAGAAAAACTTAAGACATTATTTCATTGCATAAAAGGCACTGCCAATACAAATAATTTAAAGATGTATTC